>NC_037680.1:1155957-1306562 GCF_003255815.1 Theropithecus gelada
AAAAAAAAAAAAAAAAAAAAAAAAAAAAAAAAAAAAAAAAAAAAAAAAAAAAAAAAAAACCAAAAAAAAAAACCCAAAAGAAATAATGGCTGAAAATTCCCCAAATTTGGCCACCCCCCTCATTAATCTTCAGATCTAAGAAATGGAGAGAATTCCAAAAAGGATAACTCCAAAGAAATTCACACCAAGACACATCATCATTAAACTAAAAACTAAAGACAAAGAACAAATCTTGAGAGCAGCCACGGAGAAACAACGGTCTACCCAGAGAAGAATAACATTTTTAAAAAATTTTATTATTTCATTATTTTTTTGAGATGGGGTCTTGTTCTGCTGCCCAGGCTGGAGTGCAGTGGCATGATCTTGGTTCACTGCAACCTCTAGCCTGCTGGGTTCAAGCGGTTCTCCTGCCTCACCCTCCTGAGTAGCTGGGATTACAGATACCCACCACCACGTCTGGCTAATTTTTGTATTTTTAGTAGAGACAGGGTTTCGCCATGTTGGCAAGGCTGGTCTTGAACTCCTGGCCTCAAGTGATCCCCCCTCCTTGGCCTCCCAAAGTGATGGGATTACAGGTGTGAGCCACTGCGCCCAGCGAAGAACAACAACTTGAATGACACAGCACATCTATCCGAATTAGGAGGACAGAAAGACAAGGCACAACACCTAACGAGTGCTAGAAGAGAACCACTGCCATGTGGTTTCTAAACCCAGTGGAACTATCCTCAGCAATGAAGGGGAAATAGTGACATCCTCAATTAGAAGAAAGAGAAATAATTTGTCGTTAATAGACTTAATTTTAAAGATAACCTAAAGGAAGCATTTCAAACAGGAAGGAAATAGTAAAATAAGGAATCTTGGAGCGTCAGGAACATGGTGAGAGCAAAATATGGGAAAAGGCAATAGGCTTTCCTGCTTCTATTGCATCTTCTAAATTACGTTTGACGACTGAAGCCAAGATTATAATACGGTTTCATATGGGTCTCAATATACATAGAGGAAATATTTAAAACAATTACATTAAGTGGAAGGGTGCAAAGGGAGGTAGTGTTTCTATTCTTCACCAGTACTGGTAAAATTTTGATACCAGTGGATTTCGATTATCTATCTATCTATCTATCTATCTATCTATTCAAATAGTTGCTCTGGGTATTTATATAGGAAGAATATATATACACACACATATTTATATTTTCTTCCTATATAAATACTCTCTCTATATATAAATATAGGAACACATATGTATATATATAAATATAGGAATACACATATATATGTGTAATAGGTTTTTTATATGTGTGTGCGTGTATATATATACACATACTTCCTATATAAATACCCAGAGCAACTATTAGAAAAGCTTTTGAAAGAGATATACCCCAAGACAGTCCAGAGAACTTCCAGTTTCCAGTCCTCATGTCAGGAGCTTGAAGCCATCCCTCTGTCCTAACAAGAAGTAAAAAGTGGAGCACAGTGAAGATCAACAACTCTTAGGTCCTTCAGAGAATCAGGCTCACAGGAAGACAGTGGCCCCAAACGTTGGAGAGACAGGTGGATACCAAGAGTCACAACTTGCTGGAGCAGAAACCCATGAAGAAAACCTGAACTGTAACTGACAGATTGCTGAGGCTCCGTGTAGACAAACCTGCGAGTTAAAAACTGCAGGGGGCCCAGTCATTGGGGTTTTGTGAGTTTTAGCCCCAGGACCCCCTACCAGGTTCTAACAGTGAAGGTCACAGAAAAATTTCCTTGTGCTTCTGGCAGCGGGAGGGAAAAGTAATGGTTGTGAAATACTCCTGGTCCAACCAGGCATATGTCCCGCAACGTTTATGTCTATTGGATCCATGAACGGATCCTGTTTGAGAATAGTCTTTTCAGATGTCATTGATTGTCATGGGCCTTGTGTGACTTGTGTCCTTATAAGAAGAATGTAAGACAGACAAAGACACACACACACAGGGAGGATGCCATGGGATGGTGGTGGTGGAGAGGCTGTGTGTGTGTGTGTGTGTGTGTGTGTGTGGGTTGCGGGGGGTAGGCAGGAGGCTTATGAACTTTGTACTTCTGCCCAATTTTGCTGTGAACCTAAAACTGTTCTGAAAACTAAAACTACTTGATGTGTCTACAAACTGAGGAACACCAATCATTGCTGGCAACCACTAGAAGGGGCAAAGAAGGATACTTCCCTACAGCCCTGAGAAAGAGTATGGCCCTGCTTGGACTTCTAGCCTCCAGAACTCTGAAAATAAATTTCTGTTGTTTTAAGCCACTCAGTTTGTGACACCTTATTCCAGCAGTCCTGGGAAAGTCGTATACCTACCTTCTTCTGTAGCTTCAGTGGGCCACAAGGTCCAGCCTAGATTCAAGGATAGAGCTTGCTTATCAAGGGTATGGATATCAAGGTCATGGCTGTCAAAGGCGTGTCTATGAAGGGCATGGCTGTCCAAAGGAGAGATTATAAGAGTCATCACAGAGGTTCGCCATCACCCAGGGTATTTGTTTTTCTGCGTTTGTGTTGCTCAGTTTTAGCCAAGAAAAATTAGTGGGCATCACTGTGCTAACAAATCCAGGGAGGAGGGTTGATACAGAGGAAGAAACGAAAGCTCAGAACATTTAAGTGAATTTCCCATGGCCGTGCAACTTCCGGACTTGCAACTGAAACCCAGATGTTGGAACGGAGGTTTGGAGATTATGTGTATATCAACCTAACTCTCTTGTGTTAAGACACAGGAGACATGAAAAATCTTTCAATTAAAGTGTGACGTGGGGAATGGGAAGATAAAAATAATTATCAGTCTATTCTTGTCTCTTTTATCTTGAGGCAGCTTTCATTTCTCAGTTTGGCAGAGATGGACGACACAAAGCTATGGTGGTCAGGCTCCGAGAAAGCGGCCTGGCCTCCCTGCAACCCAGGGAGTGAGTCTTCAGCTCCCAGCCCTGCACAGTCTCCTTCTGAAATAAAATTAATCTATGAAGCCATGACGTGAAACTATAGGTTTTATATAGCATCATAAATCCCCGGAAATTAACTTGCTCTAAGCTTTGGCCTGGGGAAGCTCTCAGCAATGAAAGTCCTCTCTGAAACTTAATTGCTGTTTAAATATTTCCTGCTAGCTTTTTCACTCTCTCTCTGTCTCCTTCCATCCAACTCAAAGGGAAAATTTCTAGAGGAAGAAAAAAATAAATAAGAGAGTTTCACTTTATCTTTAGAGCAAATTCTCCTTCTCACTTTGGATATGCAGTGTCAGGGATGTTTTATGTCCTGGGACAAAAACGAGGGAATTTCTCTTGGTGGGCTCACTGAGCACTCCAGTATATGCTGGGCTTGGGGGGAGGCCGAGTGTGGGCCTTCCTAAAGACTGTGGCTAAGCCCGAGGAGCTGGTACTTCCAACCAGCCATGTTACTGTGGGCAGAAATTCCAGAGACTACGGTGTAATGGAATTCAGAAATTCACAATAAGTTTAAGAGTTGTATGAATGTCAACCGTAGTCATTGGTGAGATGGTGGTTGAGCCCCTGCCACGTGCCTGGGACACCCATGGGAATGATATAATTTCCTCCCCATGGAAACTGTTCTCACTCCTCGTGTCATCAGTGGAATGAAAGAACTTCAAAGCTGAGCACCGGCCAGCCCAAGACCACACAGCTGGGAAGGGGAGGAGAGATGGGACCTTTTTCCAAGTCCACCTGTCTCCAGAGTCCATCCGTTTCTCCTGTGTTGTTGACTCCAGAACTTTACAAAGGAATAATCCTTCTCAGTGGCGAGTTTCCCAGGATCACAGATAATAAGTAGTGGTATATTTAGCATATTTGCATTCAAAAACTTTACACTGAACAAAAGCAGCCATAAATTAAAAAATAAATTTGCATTTGATTCATGACAACCTCTACATACATTTGGAAGTTAACTGCACTTCTAGGCAAGTTAGTTGGACAATGCTTGGGACATATGTAGATCTAAGAAACCGGCAATAAGTTGGCTTTATGAAGAGCAGGCGCAGCCACAATGTCTCTGGGGTCACTCCCCCAGGACCATTGTTCCTGTGGTCACAAGGAACAGGTCAGGGTCTGTGGATGGGGTCCCTGTGCTGTGTCTGCTGTCCCCGTGGGTACTTGAGGAGAGGCCAGGCTATGTGGATGAGGACCCTGCTCTGTGTCCACTGTCCCTGTGGATGCATGGGGACAGGTCAGGCTCTGTGGATGGGGACCCTGCTCTGTGTCTGATGTCACTGTGGACGCATGGGGACAGGTCAGGCTCTGTGGAAGGGGGATCTGCTTTGTGTCTGATATCCCCGTGGACGCATGGGGACAGGGTCAGAGCTCTATCGCTGTCATCTATGGCAGCCCTTGAGGAGATCTGCTCACACTGTCATTCAAGGACATCCTTTTTTCTTCTGAGGTAACAACGAAGTTAACCATGATGAATAATAAAGAACGTAGTACAAGTTCAGTATCTTCCTTGCTTATAACATAGTGCATATATTTTGTGAGGACAAGCATTTGTAATTTTGAAGCAGTCTTTTGAGAATGTCAGTTGGTCCAGCAAAATAGCAAAGACAGCTGCTGAGGGACTGCAGGTTTTAAAAAGTTCCAGAAACAATAGCTAATTTTATTCTTCAAAGCCACACTAGGAAGCAGGTAGTCTTGTCTGCATTTGTATGTGAGAAGATGGAGACACACAGAGGGTAAGTTACTTCCCCACATGGATACAGCTGGTATATATTTCTTGTTCAATATTTATTTTTCCAAGTACAAATACATTTTATTCATGTATCTCAAAGATGACACAGAAATTGGAATTGACTGTCATCACCAAACCTTTCCAGATTAAGGTGTAGTGGACACTTCAGGGTGCTGTCCAGAACCTCTCCTCTTCAGGACTTCCTTCTCTTCATGTCTGGGAATTTGAAGGCCGACATCTTGCAGCTGAGCTCTCGGGTGAAGAGAGCACCAGCTCCTCCTCAGGGGAAGCCTGAATGCAACAGCTGAGCAGTGCAGAGGCGGGAAGGCTGGTCCTCCTCGCCCTGACTCTGCACATTCATCTCAGCTCCAGAGTTGCTTGCGGGATGGGCTGAGGCCTTTGCTGCTGCTGCTGCCCACACAGCTTCTCTCTCCACCCAGCCCTGCCCCACCCTCCATCTGGACACTCATCCTGAGGACCCACTTCCTACATGCACATCTCTGTCTCTGGGTGGGCATTCAGGAAACAACCCAACCTGTGACATAAGGAGCAGTGGCTCGTGGTGTCTGCCCCAGAGGACAGAGACTCAAAGTGCCTTGCTCTTTTGGAGCAGTCCACGGAATTCGTGTGTTGGTGGCAGGGGAGTCACTGTGTCTGTGCCATACAGGCTTTGCCATGTTGTCCTTCTTGCCTGTCTGAACATTCAGAGACAGAGCACCTTGAGTAGGTAGATGATTAAGTGAAAATAATACCTAAACAACGTTTATTATTTCTTTATTTATCAAGTAGGGAATACATTGGTATTTTGGTGTCCCCAAATTCCTATCTCATTTCAATTAATAGAATCAAAGTCAGATATGCAACTCATTTGGACATTTCTCCATATAATTATCCTGCTTTGGAAATATTGTTTTATTTATCTATTTTCGAATTTTCATGGTAAGTGGTCAGAAATTAACACTCTAAAAGATGAGATTTTGGTGCTACTACAGGTCGACCATCTGGGACTATCAGAAATGCTTGTGACTGGAAGTGTTTTGAATTTCAAATGTTTTCAGATTTTGGAATATTTGCATTATACTCTACCTGTGTTCGAGTGTCCCTGTTCCAATAATATGAAACCTGAAAGGCTCCCATGAGCATTTCCTTTGAGCAGCGTGTTTGAACTTGAAGCATTTTGGATTCCAGATTTTCAGATTAGGAATGCTCACCCTGTGTCTCTAACTTATCAGGTTATTGTCTCGATTTTGTTGCCACTGGGCTCTCCTGTAGTGGTAGACCAGGAGACCGGACACGTTCTTCAGGTGCACACTTTTGGATACAGATGCTACTGTCATTTTTATAGTTTTCCCTTTGAAAGTTATTTAAAAATTAATAAAACAAGCCAACAGAAAATTTAACATATTCAAAGTATCTAATTTCATTGCTTTCCATTCTTACATATTGTTTTCTTTAATCTACATTTTTGGATTTAATTTGCTGCTATGTTTCTAGAACCTTGAGATAGAAGCTTACTTTTTAAAAATCTGTACATTTAAGGTTATATGTGTTCTTCCAAGCATTTTCAGCTGCATTTCACAAACTTTAATATGATCTTATTCATTTCTTAAAGTTCGAAATGTTTTCTAATTTCACTTGTAATCTTCTTTCACACATGAATCCTTTGGAAGTTATTGGCTTACTTATCAAACAACTTAGGATTTTCTTGCCATTTTACTTTTGTGACTTGTTTCTCACGTAATGTGATCAGAGAAAACATTCAACCTTTTGAAATGTTTTGAATCCTGCTTTGTTAGTCAGCATATGATCAAATTTTATCATGTCCCATGCGTACTTACAAAGGACAAATGCTCTGTCATCATCTGACTCACTCTTCTATGCTTGTCGATTAAGTTGCTCTGCCCATAAATGACATGGCTGGGACTTGAGCCCTGGTGTTCCAATACTAGAATTCATTCCTTTAACCATGAAATTCTCCTGTCTCTCTTCAAGATCCTGGGTAAGCACCGCACCCTAAGGTACCAGATTAGTAGCCTGTGTTTGGAAACAGGGGTCTTGGCGGGAGCCTCTTTGGTTGTCTTGAGAAGTGTGGAAGGTGGAGCTGTCAGTCATTACACAGTCTGTATTTAGGAATACACCATGCAATAGCCATGAACAATGTGTATTTAGGAATATGCTGCGTAAGAGTCATTGCACAGGTTGTGCAGGAAAACATCACGCAGGAATCATCGCACAGTCTGTATTTAGGAGCACACCCTCCAGTAAGGCAGCCTGAGATGTTGGAGATAAATCTAGAGAAAATGAATGCTCTCACAAGATTCTCTGCTATTAGTTTTGCATTGCAATGGACACAAATGTAGTGACTTTAAAACAACACAGATTTGTTATCTGATGGTTCTAGGGGTCGGAAGTCTGACACATGTCTCGCAGGGGTGCATATCCTCCTGGCGGCTCCAGGAGAGAGTCTGTTTCCTTGCCTTTTACAGCTTCTAGACAGGCCCACATTCCTTGGCTGTGGCATGTTCCCCGTCGTGAAATCCAGCAGTGTTGGGTTGAGTCCTCTCATGCTGCCATCTCTCCGGATCTCCCTTCTGCTTCCTTCTTCCACCTATAAGGGCCCCTGTGATGACCTTGACCCACCCAGATAATTGAGAGATAATTCAGGAGCATCTCCCTATGTCAGGTAAGCTGAGTCAGAGCCTCAGCTGCACCTGCAACCTCCACTCCCCTTTGCCATGGAACCTGACACATCCGCAGGTTTGAGGGAGTAAGGCCTGGATTTTTTTTGGAGCCCGTTATTCTACCTACTACATCCTCTATCATAAGCTGAATTTCTGTTACTCTGGAATGTAGCTCCCTTAAAGATTTTAAATAATAAGAAAAAGTCAGATGAATGCATTCAAAGAATGGACAAGGGATCCCAGGAGAATACAAATGGCCAATAATCAGGTGAAAACTTCTCAGCCTCACTAGTCATTTGGAAAATGCAAATTAAAACAGCAAGATCCCAAATCTTCATCTCATTTTAAAAATCAGATTGGCAAGAAATGTTTGTTGGATAAATGAATTTTGTTTAAGAATGGGAAAAGGCTTGTAGTATATCAGAACCTCCAAACCCACCCATAGAGGCAGGTGTTTCGGGAAGTCTGGATGTGGTAAGGCTGCCCTGTGGTAGCTGGCACTGGTGCAGTGACACTCCAGGCCACAGTGCTAGGATCCAGCACTGTGCAGCCCTGGGCCTGTGTGCCCTGAGCCAAACAAGACCCAGGTCCTGGCAGGACTGGCCCGGAGGCTTCCAGGGAAGAAGTGGGCATCACTCTGCATTCTTCCCCGTGAAAGTGGATATCACCCTACATCAAAGCATTTCTGGATTTCTCACATTTCTGCTTGTCCTCCTCATGAATAAAACCTGAGGAATCAAATAAAAATCTCTTACAAAAAGAGAGATCCATTCTGGGCGATGACCTACCCTATTTATTATGTATACAGTTTTCAGTCTCAGTAGATTTTATTAAAAAAAAGAGCCCTGTCCTATATTGTATTAAAGACCATGGTATAGTATTGATTTTCTTCTATGATAAACTGGATAAAGGGAAAATGCAGGAAAGACACACTCCACAAACTCTATGCAATGAAATTGGACTTCCCCCAATAATCCTGTTTTGAAATATATATTTGAAAAACAGAATTCCCAGCTGAAAAGAAAGATATTCTGAAGGAATTAATGTCACATAGGGCTCAAAATGAAAGCTGAAAAATACATCTCTAAATCGAAGTCAACAGCAATGACCATGCCCACCAGTGTTCCCTGCACACCTGCCCGCCACCGCCTCTCATCTCATGGACCCTCTTCACGCTCATCTGGGTCGCCTCTTCAATTCCGTAGGTTGCAGATTTTATTACACAACGAACCTCCTGCAGGCCAAGCTGTCATCTGACAGAACTATCTTGTAAGAAATGCAGTCCCAATCGTCCTTTCCCGCCCACCTCCTAGAGAAGTAGGTGGAGGGAGCCCCACACCCCATGTCTCTATCATGGGGAAGTCCAGAGCCCCACGCCACGCACAGGTCCCCGGCATCACTCAAGCTGTCCTCTCAGGACAGTAGCCACCTCCGATTGTCCCTCCTTTCTTCCAGCCACCACCCAGGAGGCCACTTCCTAGCAAGAGTAGACAAGAAGGAGCAAAAGTCATCAATCAAACAAACCAACCCTTTGCAAATTATTTCTGAAGAACATTAGCTCCAGGAAAATGTTAATGATTCCAGGAAATGTTAATAGCATCCATAAAATGTTTGGGAAAGGTTGTATTAAACACAATTAAATAGATTTCTGTACTCCAATGACATCCTAGTTCCTGGAGTTCTAGCAGGTATTTTTCTTTGAAGAAAATATTCATCAGGTATTTTTCTTTGAAGATTTAGCTATGCCATATAAGAAATAGAACTCTCAATAAAATAATCATTTCAAAAATAAGTGATAGGAGCAGGAATAGCTGATTTGTTGAGCACTTTCTTTGTATGTACGTGTGCATTACCTTGTTTAGTCTCCACACCAACCCCCAAAGGTGGATTCTCTTATTGTCCCCACTGAACCGAGGAAGAAACTATTAATGCTTCAATGTAAAGGTAATTTACATTCTAAAATATCAGTACTAGTCAACTAAAGATAACAATTAAAAGGGAAGGTTTTAAACTACGGGATCTGTCCTCTTGGAGTCCTGGGACCAGTACAGTGTGGAGTGAAGCCCTGGCCCGTGAGCCTACTATCAGAGCTGCCCGTTCCTGGGTGTTGTCCAGGAAGCAGGTTGTGAGTGGATCCCATCAGGAATCAGGGGCCCCTCAGTGGGTGCAGCTGAACAGAATTTAATAAGGGGCTCTTTATAGAGTGGGGTGGGTAATGAGGGCAACAAGGGAGAGGGGAAAACCCAGGGCCTAGCAGCTGCAAGAGACCTTCACCACCTGTTGACCTAAAGGGTTAATGGTGACAGTGGGCATGTTGAGGGCTGTGGCCATGGGTAAGGGGCTGGCTGTTGAGAGCCATGGCTGTGGGTAAAGGGATGGAGTAGTGATCCAGGGGGAGATGTACCCCACACTCCCTCTCCTCACCTGTGAACACGTTCTGTCATGTTCACAGCTGTATTCCAGACAATCAGAAAAAGCCTGACACAATGAACTAAACATAGGAATGCATCATCTATGTCTAGAGATGCTCCTTCCCCAGCTAGGATTTGGAATTGCTTGGATTAAAATGCAGGAACGTCCCAGGCTTAGTCTGATAGGACATGGTGCCTATTACAAAATAGCAAACAGGTTGGGAAAAGCCTCTGGAAGCAGCCTGGAGTTACGGTGGTGCTCAAAACAAGGGACCAGAGGCCATGGTTCAAATCTACCTCCCTTAATTACTTGCTAGATATGCAACCGTAGGGTATTTAACTTTTCTACCTTCTCTTAAAAAGTATGATAATGATGATGATGTTGATGATATGGATATCACAGAGCCATGGAAAAAGTATATACGATTAGATATTAACTGTCCAAAAATAGCTTGTTTGGCAAATGTTGTCCAGTAAATGGTCTCTTCTTCCTTCCTTCCTAGCTTTGGAGGTAGAAATCTTAAATTTATAGGCATGGGGTAAAGGAAGGAGCCTTGTATACTCTGTCTTCATTGCAGCCTGTTTTAAAATTCCAGATCATCTGGGAGAATTGTTACCCAATACAGTAACAGGAATAGTGAAAGAGAGGGCTCTCAATCTTCCCAAAGGCCTATCTCTGTGACTGCATCATAGGTAATGAACTTGATGATCGTGAAAGCACAGTGGAGCACATGTCTCCCTGTGCTGTGCTGAGAATACACTGCACGGCTTTACTGGTTGACTTACTAACAGTGGGATTGGTATTGCTTATGATTGAAAAAGAATCAGAGTAAATTCAGCCCCTCATTCTTTGGCTTGCCTTCTACCCTTTTTACACCTGCATTGTCTAATGTAGTAGAAGAGAATAATTTGGACTAGATTTAGCCCTTTGGTGGAAATGAAGTTTTGGAGAGTAATACTACTAAGGAAAGAGTTCGCTTCTTACCTGCTTCCCTGCCTTCTCCCACCCAGCTGGGATGCCCATTTATCTCCCCTCTGCCCCAGTCATTTAGCTTAGCAACTCTTTGTTGAGCGTCTCCTCTGTGCCAGGTTCCACACTGGGTGCTGGGACCTTCTTGCTGTATGCACACAGCTCTTGCCTTCAGAGCCCAAAGTCTAGCAGTGCCCCAGCAAGTTTCCACTGGGAGGCCTTCTTGGGACTGTGAGTCACTCCAGAGCCCTTTGTGACTCTGGTGCATGGGTGACATCAACTTTCTGTAAATGCACTTTTACAGTCCTACTTCTGAGTGCAGGCATCCGTGGGAGAGAATGTCTTTTGATTTGCACCAGTTAAAATCTGAGTTCTACTCTTATAGAAAACCACCTAGGTTGGTGTAATCAGAAGAGGCAAGTGGTGGAAGACACTGGGTGGAAGACGAGTTCCCTGGGGGGGCTGGAGAGGATGGCGGATGGGATGCAGGCAGAATGATGCCTTGAGTGACTCCACAGCCTGTTCTCATGGAGCTGACCTTGCCGAGCCAAGGTCACATGCCTGCACCTCTGCTGCTAGGGAGACCAGGTTTCTGGTGTCTATCTTGCTAAGCCGCAGACCCACAGGAAGGGCTTGCTCTGCTATGGGATGCGTGTTGAGATGACAAATCTGTGTGGCATGCTTTGTTCCATTCTTGCCTGCTACCCAGACGGTGGCATCGCCTTCTCTCCCTGTCTTTCTCACCCCTCCCAATTTTATGACAGTCAGTTCACATAAAAATGTCCCCTTTAAGTCTGTGCTTATTCTGCTGTCTAATAAATGCAACACTTCATGAGCACATTCCCTAACTACACAGTCCTCTGTGTGTGGTGCAGCACCCCTGGTCACCCGGCGGATGGCTGCAAAATGAGAAGGAAGCCCAGAGAAAGAGGAGTTTCTTCCAGTTGGTCCCTCAAAGGCCCTGCATCAGGATCCCCTCACCTGCCACCGAACACCGCTGATGGATTCTGACAAATGAACAGAGATTTTACCATGCTGGACTAAGAACCACAGTACTACATAGAAAAATGGGTGCCCACTGCATTTCATGAGGACCTTTCTAGAAGACAGGAGAACAATCATCCGGACATTTAGTGTTGAAGAATAATTTACAAGCCTTGCTGAGTTGTCCTGGTCAGCAATAAAGATTAAAAATTGCATGCTCTCCAGAAGAAAAAAAACATCATGGCGAAGAAGATTACTTTAAATCAAACTTTTGCAGCTCCTAGGAAGAGCTGAGCCCTGGACCACTCTGGAGCCTAGCTGAGTTGGAATGAGCCTGGCAGTGGGAGTCCCAGCCGGTCACATGGCCCTCATTCTTGCAAACATGAGAAAATGGTCTTCAGTGACTGCTCACTGTCTGAGATCAGGAGAGGGTTTCAGGAGGCCTTTGCACCATTGGCCAAGATGACTGTTCTGAGTGGAGAAGCCATACCGGGTCACTGGTGTAGACACGGAGCCATGCCAAGTCGCTGCAGTAGACATGGAGCCATGTCGGGTCACTAGTGTAGACATGGAGCCATGCCGGGTCGCTGGTGTAGACACGGAGCCATGCCGGGTCGCTGGTGTAGACAAGGAGCCATGCTGGGTCACTGGTGTAGAAATGAGATAGGGGCGGATGATTAGAGGTGTGGGCTCTCCTCTCCACTGCCAGGAAGTTGCTCTATGGCGTGGTCAGAATCCTCAGGACCAGGAGAAGGTGGACCTCACCCTGGTGGTGAGTGGCTTTAGGAATTTTGCTAGAATTGCTAGAAACGGTGGTATCCTGAGATTTCCATTGCTCCCTTGCCCTTGTTGCCACTGAGAATGGCAAGGACCCACGGAGAAGGCTTAGGATCAGACAAGAAGGGTGAGAACAGCGACCACCTGGGCAACAGTGAGGAAGGATGGCTTCAACCTCCACACACCTGCCACACTCCCGCCAAAGTGCTGCACAACATACGTGACAGGCAAATGCATACGGATAATGTTATAATCACTAAGGACAAGCTGACTTTGAGTCCAGCTCAGTATTAGTGGGTGTGACCGTAGAGTGTTGGAAGCGTGGACTGGAGTTACTGTGAGAAGTCAGGGGTGGGGACACAGGGCATCTCCAGGGAAGAGAATCTCCACAATATCCATAATGACTGACCTGGAATGGGCACAAAAGGGAATTGAGGGAATGCGCCTACATTTGGCAAAAAGGATATTCTGGTGAATATTGGCCTTCAGTGGCCAATTTCAGGAGATTATAGTGGATAGAAACCCAATGTGAGAAAAATAAAAATGCTCATTCACTTATGAATGTTAGGATGAAAATGGAGTTAAAAAAAATGATAGTTGGTGAATGAGAGTAAAATTGTTGTGTATTTTATGCTGTCTTTCCACTGGGGGTTGACTAGATGTAGAACTCTTTAGGACCTAAGATTTCACATAATGGACCCGGGAAGCTGGATTTGCTTCTCTTGACCCATTTATGTGGGCATCTATACAACCCACTTCCATGGCATGGCGGGGGCTGCTGTCAGAAACCTCACACTCACTGCCTTCATAGCTTTCTTAATAAATGGTAGAAAGCGACATGCATGGATATCAATAATAACTGAGCCAAAAGGTCAAATGCAGTCAGCTCCAGGAAAAAATCCCACACAGAGGAGAAAAGAACTCTGTGATGAGATGTTCTGTTTCTTTTTTGATTGGATCCAGCTGGAAAGCATTGATCGTAGAGAAATGAGACCCTCCTCGTGGTTACCTCTAGGCATCGCACTATCATAGAGAAATGAGACCTTTCTCGTGGTTACCTCTAGGCATTGCACTATCGTAGAGAAACGAGATCCTGTCTCGTGGGTACCTCTAGGCATTGCACTTGCATGGAGGCACTTGTGTTAAACTACACAGAGGAGATTTGATAAGGGCAAGAAAAGACAACGGCTAAAAAACTTTAGTGACTTTATCTTAAACTATATCTCAAGTGATTAATAGGTAAATTTTATGAAAGATCGGTATTTCCTACATTTTTCACATTTGATGACTTTTTACCGTTACTTAAAACATGTTTCGCTATACCACACTACATTACACTGGATGAATTTCACTACACTACACTACACTACATTACACTATATGACTGGATGTCACTAAAACACCATGAAGCACAGAAACTTACATGTCGAACAGGTAATATCCAACTCTGTAGAAAACAAAACAATATAAGATCTCAGCATGGAGAGAGTCCTTTTCCCTTTACGCACAATGGAGTCCACGCCAGACCACAGAACATGAGACACTTTTCTCAACCTAAATGGTCCATTAATTCATTCACTGTTTAGCAAATGAGAGTGCAAATTCATATCCTTCATCAACACAGAGTAAGGTATGTTATTGGAACACGGGATCTGTACGTAAAAGTATTTTAGTTGGCCGGGCATGGCGGCTCACGCCTGTAATCCCAGCACTTTGGGAGGCCAAGGTGGGCAGATGGCAAGGTCAAGGGATCAAGACCATCCTGGTCAACATGGTAAAGCCCCGTCTCTATGAAAAACACAAAAATTAGCTAGGCATGGTGGCATGCGCCTGTAGTCCCAGCTACTCAGGAGGCTGAGGCAGGAGAATCGCTTGTACCTGGGAGGTGGAGGTTGCAGTGAGCCAAGATCATACTCCAGTCTCGCGACAGGGCGAGACTCCATCTCACACACACAAAAAGTATTTTTGTTAGAAGTGACTTGTTTCATTGCTTTAAAGTACCTCCTTTAAGAGGAGATAGTCGATATTTTCTTCTTTTCAGCAGCCTGTTTCTACAGTTACTGGTCCATACCTCAATCCTGAACTCCACCACATCTGGGAAAAGGACAGGCAGAGGTGTGTGTTTGGGACAGGAACAGGTGAACACAGGGAAGAGTGCTGACTTCTCATCTCCTCGTGAAATATGGATATGTTTTTATAATTCCCTATCCATTTCTTATGACTGAGGTCAAGGATCACCACAGTCAATAAAGAAAATGCCATCTGGTACTACAAGGCAACGTCACCACCCAGGTACGGGCAGGCTACACTTTAGAAACACACACACTGATGCAGTAGAGTCCTTTTGTTTCCCAGTGGGGAACGGTTAGACATTTACAATTTCAGCAGGCCGTTTTCATCAACATTGGCCGGGTTCGTCGCTAATCTCATAACCGGTTTGATAATGTGAAAAAGTCAATAAATGGCTGGAAGCTGGAGCAGGAGCAATCCACACAGTGTGAGGCAGGTCCTAAGTGGAGAAAGGATATATTACAAAACTCAAGGGGCCTTGACAGCACTGCTGAACAGCTGGGAAAGAAAGTGAAGCTAGGTGCGCACCAGCATAAATTCCAGGGGGATTAAAGGCTTGCATCTTTAATAGATTATAATCATAGATGTATTAAAAAAACACAGAAGTAAATATTTCCATAATCCTGGGAGAGGGACTTCTGAAGTAGAAACCAGAAGAGGGAAAGGGCTGATTTGATTATGCAAACATTTTCAACATTCACACATAAAAATTACTATAAACAAAATTAAGAACCAAAGTTTAACTCCGGAAAAAATTTCAGTCAAATAGAACTGGGTTACTCTTCTCCAAACCTAAAGAGGTCTGAGTGATCATTAAAAAGATAAACACCTCAATACAAAAATATGCATAAAGAATATGCACGGTTAATTCCTATCATAAGAAATACAGATAACTAATAAGCACATCAAATGCTTTGTAATAAAAATACAAATGTAAATGGGACACCATTATTTTGCCCATTAAATTGACACCCATTTTTTACATAAGCAAAAATACAGCAAAATTTATATTCATGAGCCTGTAAGGAAATGAACAAAGGCAAGAGTGAATTAACAATAAGGATTAAAATCTCACATGCTTTTCTGTTGTCCTATTATTTCTTCACCTAGGAATTTAAGAAAAACTAGGATGCTCTAATATGCAAGTATAGAACACATGGAAAATGATTTCTATCTAAAGATGGACTGTTTTTATCCAGAGAGACGCCCTTGGGTAGGCAACTCCAGGGCTTCATGGCACTCTCACAGGATGGCTCAGGTGGGCCTCCTTGCAGACCCCCTGCCCCTCTCATGACAGCAAGGTGGCTGCTAGGGTTCGAAGTGGCACTTTATACACAGCCAGAGCCAAAGGTTAGAGGAAGAGGTGGTTTCTTCCTGAGGATCTGAACTTTCATTTTCATGGAGGAGCAGCTTTCCTAGACTGTCTTGGTCAACTTAACTGTTCATCCCGTCGGCCCGAACTACATCACATGTCCATTCTCTAGCTGCAAGGGAGGCCACTGAATGGTTCCAAGATGTTTTTAGGGTCTATTGTGAGAGGCAAACTGTCAGCAAAGAGCACAGGCAAAGAGATTGACTGGTGGGGTGATGGAACAGTCTCTCACAGGAAATCAGGATGACACCAAATTTTTTCTCATTACTGCAATGTTGCTAGAGTAGGAAATTGGAAAAAATGTAACCAATGAATACATAATTATAGTCAAGCAAGATGGTGAAATACTATTGCCATATCCAAAGTAATACTACAAAGGAATACTTACTGACATGGAAAGATTCGTGCTCGTGACACATTAAACAGGCTACAAAACAGTATTTGCCATCTAACTCTAGCCCATACAGACTCTCATCGACATACTTACACCCTTACACATAAACATACACATACACACAAGGCATTCAAGATAGCTGTGGATCGTTTGAAATCCGTCTTATTGAGATGTGGGGGTCTATGGTTCTTCTCTTTACATCTGAGCTGGCCTGTGCCTGCTTTAACCGATAGAGACCAACAGAAATGATATGATGCCAGTTCCAGGCACAGGCTTCATGAGGAATTGCCCCTTCCCCTGGGCCTCTTGGAAGCAGGAATGTGCTAGAGTCAGCTCCTACCAACACATAGGAGCCCATCATTAACATTTCAGGAATTCTGTCGTGTACTATCATGAGAATAACTTGAAACTGGCAACGTTCATCAGGATGCTGGTGCCCTCCTCCAGGAGAGATGTGCCACTCAACTGCTGGAGAGGCTCGAGTCCACCTGCAGAGGGAGAGGGCCCCCTGCCCACTGAAGTCAGCCTCCTGCTGTCCCTGCCGTGTGGCTGAAGAAGCCTTGGGTTCTACAGGTCAGCCCTGTTGCTACCTGTGTGCTATTAAGTCAAGTTGGGTGGCCCCATATGGAAGAGAAGAATTTCCCAGATGAACTCTATTCAATTCCCTGACCCACAAAGTAGTGAGATATCATAAAATGACTGCTATTTTAGCTCTTAGATTTTTTTAAAGTATAATTTTAAACCTAATAGATAACTGGTATAGTCACGAATAGTGACTATTTCTGAAATAAATGGTTAGCCTTTATTTTATTCTATTTCTTTATCTTCATACTTGCATCATTTTATGAATATTAATACTAATATAGTAAGAAACATGTCAAATGGCTCATCTATAGGGGAAATAGGACATTGTGAGAGGTGCATGGCTGCTTCTAGAAAAAATGTCTTCTTCCTCAATTGTGGGCCTGTTTCCACAGTCCTGGCCAACAGACCTTTAATTGCAGGTCTTCTCAAAGCTGTGCACAGTGGTGGATGCTAAAGCTAAAAGCAGAGGAAGTGTTTCATGGTTGCAGAAAGAGTGTTTGGCCCTAGAACCCACCATACCTGAGGTTGACCAGCCACGTGACAAGGAACAGGTAGCTCATCCTCTTTGGATCCCAATTTCCTTGTATGTAAAATGGGAAGTAAAAAACTTCTGATTTTTCAAGGTTTCCGTATGGATCAAACTGCATTAGGTGTGTAAAATGTCTGGCCCTGTACCCAAAAGAATGTTAATAGCAAATCAACAATCATGGTTACTGTTTCACGGACGACACATGGGAACTGCCCTTAATTATAGATTAATTGACAGGAGACCCAAGATTGTAGCCTCATAATGGGTCCCTATATTTCAGGCACACCTAACTGAACAGGGACAACTCAAGGAGAGAGGATTGAGGGAACACAGTCCTCCCAAACCAAACCCCTCGAGGATGGAACCTCATCTTCTTCATGGCCTGTTTTCTAAGGCATCTAGCCACGAGCCCTAACTCCTGGAAGGGGCTCAGTAGTTTGGCTCATTCCACAAGAAAGTTCTGCTGCTGTGTCTACAGTTGGCCACTGTGCTCTGTTTGCACAAAGTTACATCCACAGTGGGAGCCATGAGGGCCCTTGGGGAAGGCCCTGGGGCAACAGGCAACACTGCCAGTGGGAAACACTAGCTTCAAGAATTCTATACCTGCCCACAGTTTTTAAGCACACAACCTCACACCACACACACAGACACGCACACACACATCATGGTGCTCCATTGCTGGTGCTGTGCTTGAGGGCTCAGGCCATCTGCTTTCCTTCATTCGGGTCGGCAGTTTACAGTTCCGAATGCCTTGATGTGACTGAGTGCTGAAGGAGGGTCTGAGCCCGGGAGGCCATGCAGGTGAAGCCGGTGAAGCCAGGTGTCGGAGCTGCTGGGGAAGGAAAGGAGGCTCGCCACAGATGTGGAGCCGTTCACATCCAGCCATGGGAAGCACTTGTTAAGCAAGGCTGGCTTTTAATTAAAATGTTCAATTATAATGCTGTCATTAAAGATGGAAGGGGACATCTAGGGATGTCTTCAATTCCAAACAGCAAATCCCCCACAGAGGATGGCTTTACTCTCGTTTTCCAGGGGAGACCTTGCATAGAACTATGCCCACGAGAAAACCAGCAAATGTTTTGATACACAGAGGTAGTTCTGGGGTGGAGTGGGTGGAACACCTGTGTGAGCAATACATGTCCACGGTAACACCAGCAACCAACAAAAACACAAAACAGCCAGACTCAACACAGAACTGCACGAATAGCTCCTGCCAGGGACGTTCCCTTCTGGAAGATGGAGCAGACATTCTCTTCCCTATTCCTCCCATTAAGTACAACTAACACCCCGGATACTAGATATAAAGCAGACACAGGGAGACTCCGAAAGGTGGAGAGAAGAAGGCAGGCTGGCTGGGGACCTCGGGATGTGAGGAAGCGTGCAGGGCGAGTCCCCCGGGTTTTCTTCGTGCCGAGTACATCCAAGACTGGATGATGGAAAAGCTGGCAACCCAGGAACATCAATGAACATGGAGAAAAAAAGCTGCAAGAAAATCCTGCACCTTCCAGCCGCACCACTGGGAATGGGGCAGCCTAGCAAGACAGAAACTGCATCCAAACACCACAGAAAAAACTGTGGTCACTCAGCCCCAACCCCACTTCAACAACCAAAAAAAAATGAGTAGGGTCTGGATATCCCACTGGCCAGGCTGTAATGAAGTCACCGTATCTTGAGCCTGGGGGTGAAGTGCAGGTGGGGTAGGAACCAGCACCGCCATCCCCTGGGCAGTCACAGGGCCCCCACCTGCAGGGTCAGTGGAGACCACACGGGGAGCATGGACTCCCCCTCACTGGGGCAGCGCGGAGCCTCCGCCCCACAGGGTGGCGGCAGAGCTTCAGGACTTTCACCATCACCAGCAAACAAGGCTCCTGCCCACGGTGCCCGAGGAAGCCTTGTGGGGGCCCAAACTACCATCAGATCCAGAGTCTTATAACATCATACCCCAAGCACCCAAGTTCCGATAAACATATCCTCTAGCACCCCAAGAACCAGGCAGGTCTCAGACTGAATTGAAAACATCATTAGATGTGAACACGAGTTAACAGAGACGGTATAGTGATCTGAGTATGACGGTAAAGCAGTCATCACAAAATGGTGAGAAATTGTGAACAAACTTGAAACGAATGATAAAAATAGGAAGTCTCAGCAAACAAATAGAAAGTCTAAACCCAGAAAGAGAAGATACAAAGAAGAACCAAAGGGGAATTTTAGAACTTTCTATTGGAAAAATACAGTAACCAAAAATGAAAAGAAAAACAAAGCTAGAGAGTCTTAAAGCAGAATGAAGGGGAGAGAGGAGGGAATCCTCACACAACGGTAGGACAATAGAAACGTCCCACTCTGACTGAGAGAGAAAATAGACTGGAAAAGTAAGCTCCGCTGGGCACGGTGGCTCATGCCCGTCATCCCAGCACTTCAGGAGGCTGAGGTGGGCAGATCACTTGAGGTCAGAAGTTCGAGACCAGCCTGGCCAACATGGTGAAACCCTATCTCTAGTAAAACTAAAAAAGTTAGCTGGGCATGGTGGCAGGTGCCTGTAATCCCAGGTACTCCGGAGGCTGAGGCAGGAGAATTGCTTGAACCCAGGAGACAGAGGCTGCAGTGAGCCGAGATCACATCACTGCACTCCAGCCTGGGCGACAGAGCGAGACTCCATCTCAGAAAATGAAAAGAAATTAGCTAGGTGCGGTGGCACACGCCTGTACTCCCAGCTACTCAGGAGGCTGAGGCAGGAGAATTGCTTGAACCCAGGAGGCAGAGGCTGCAGTGAGCTGGGATTACACCAGTGCATTCCAGCCTGGGCAGCAGAGTGAGACTCCATCTCAAAAAATAAAAAAATAAAAATAAAGTTTAAAAAGTTTATATAGCAGGGAAGAAATGTAACTACATATGGGAAAATAGGAACTAGGGAGGGGTAAGGAAGCACGGTGGGGTGAACTTCTTTCTAATCACATCTTTTTGTATAGTTTAATATTTGAAAAAAGAGTGCATTCACTATCCAAAGCTAAAGAAAGTAAAATCTTTAACATTTAAAACAATGAAGTGAATAGCCCGAGAAGGACACAGGCCTGGTGGTGAAATACTTGGGGCCCCACCCCAGCAGCCCTTCCCCTGCCTGGCTGGCCCGTGCAGGCCTCACAGTCTTTCTCAAGAGGGGGCCTCTGATTCTTCCACCTCCCACCCAGGTAGCTCAAAGGAGATGCCTGCTTCTGCCTGCAGAACGCTTGTGTCTCTGCCACAGCAAGTTTACAGGACGACAGGACCTTATTCTATGGTGCAGAACCAGAATCCACATTTGACTTTGGGCTCAAATAGACTGTCCTAGAAACTAGTGCCACGGCTTTCTTCCCGCAGCAATTTAGGGAACCTACACATAACAGAATTTAGACATGTGTCGAAGGTTTGAAAAAACAACAACGTGTCGAAGGTTTGAAAAAACAACAACCTCAAACTAGGAGGAACAGAAGCAACAGGAATCCTGCAAGACATCGGGAGGACTGAATAAACGCAGTGCATGGAGGGTGGACTCAGGATTGCCTGGACACGACCTTGACCACACCATGGAGGAAATAGGACGAGATGCTAAAAGCCCCAGTGTGTGACAGGTGATCCGTCAGTGGCAGCACTTCCGTTATGGCTGTGCAATAAACAGACATGTTTTCTCTCTGCTCCATTGAATTTCTTCCTTTCTATCCTGAGGACCTCCCCTCTGGATTAGAGAGCCAGACAAGGGTACCATGATCTCAGAGGGAAAGTCTCTGGCAGGAAAATGGAGAAAGACATTCTGAGCAGGGTTGAGGGTGGATTGAAAGGGCTGCCGGAGAGCCAGAGAGCAGAGGCCAGATGATTGCATGAGGTGTGGCCTGAGTTCTGGGAAACTGAGTTGTGGGGAGCTAAGAGGAAATCTCTCCATCAGGTGAATGGTGTCAGAGTGGGAGTGGCTCAGGCTGCTGTGGGAGAGGGTGCTTGAAGGCAGGGGACTTGGGAGGGCTGCACCATCTCTGAAACATTATTTGGTCCCTGTCTGCTGTGGGAGACCACTTTAGAAATTCCTATGTCCCTGGAAGGTTTTGGGGAAGGCAAAGGAGCTCATTTCTATAGAGGCCTTGCAGGCTGTGCACCGTGTGTCAGCAATATCCCAAGACCAGGGTGGGCCACAGCGGAGAGAACGGGGCCAGCAGAGGACAGGCTGGGCTGCCAATGGGCAGCACTGCATAAGCTGCACGGTGGGTGGGCCCAGGCCCAGTAACTGAGTTGGAAATGATGGGCAAGCCAGAAGCTCTGAAGCAGCTCAGCTGTGTAGAAGCGAAGTGTCACTCTACCCCAGGCAAGTCAGGGATTTAAGTTCAATTACAGGACAGGAGGCATAGCTCTGTGCTAGGCTCCAAAGGTTTGTGTCTCCCCCAAATTGGTGTGTTGACACTTTAATTTTCAGTGTGCTGGTATTTGGAGGTGGGGCTTCAGGAGGTGAGTAGGTTTTGTAGGTGGAACCCTCTTGAGTGGGATTAGTACCCTCAGAAGAAAGACCCAGGCTGGGCGTGGTGGCTCATGCCTGTAATCCCAGCACTTTGGGAGACCAAGGTGAGTGGATCACGAGGTCAAGAGATGGAGACCATCATGGCCAACATGGTGAAACCCTGTCTCTACTAAAAATACAAAATTAGCTTGGCTTGGTGGCGTGTGCCTGTAGTCCCAGCTACTTGGGAGGCTGAGGCAGGAGAATCGCCTGAACCTGGGAGGTGGAGGTTGTAGTGAGCCGAGATCGTGCCTGGTGACAGAGCGAGACTCGTTCAAAAAAAAAAAAAAAAAAAAAGAAAAAGACAAAAAGGAAAAAGAAAGGCTCCAGGCAGCTGCCTTCCCATTCTGCCATGTGAGGACACAGAGGGGACCATCTGTGAACCAGGAAGTGGGCTCTCGCCAGACACCAAATCAGGTCCACCTTGATGTTGGACTTCCGAGGCTGTTGAACTGTGAAAAATATACTCCTGTTGTTTATAAACTGCACAGTTTATGGTATTTTATTAAAGTGGCCCAAACAGGCTCAAGCACTTTGCTTTTGTATATGTGAATTTGTAGCCCTGTGTAAGTGACACTGTGGCTGACAGAAAGGGAGTTTGAACAAAGGCGGGGCCTGTCTCACCAACAGAGTTGGTGTGGGGACAGTGGAGGCTGACAGGAGGGTGGTCATGGAGGGCGGATGACAGGAGGGTGGTCATGGAGGGCGGATAACAGGAGGGTGGTCATGGAGGGCGGATGACAGGAGGGTGGTCATGGAGGGCGGATGGCACAGGTGTTGTCTTTCTGTGTCTACCCAGTGGAGTTGCCCCTTTCTCCCTACCCTGTCGCTCTGGAAACTCCTGTAGTCTGGCTTTTTCTTCTGTCATTTCACGGAGGCAGCTCTCACTGAGTGGTTAACCACCCCTCTGCAGCGGCACGCCCAGGCTGCTGCTCCTGCTCCTCTGCCCCCATGACAGGCATTCGGTGCTGAATGGATGGGTGCACCAGTCTCCCTGTCTCGGACTGCACAACCTCCCAGAAAGGGGCCCTGTGCTATACTCAGAGCATCGAGAGAAAGGATTGACTGGTGACTTTGTCTTTATTTCTCTCTCTCTTCCTTTGACTTTTGTGATGACCTCTTTTTCCTTTTCTCCTAACTTCTGGAGTCACTGATATTCCTTCCCAGCACCCTGGCTGACTCCCATATCCACTGAAGCATCAGCATTGGTGAGGCAATGGCAGACTGAGGAACTGAGGAGCACTGACTCCAAAATTTTCTGTGGATTTCAGTGAGGGACTTCTACTTGATAGGAGAACCACAATCAGAACAGCCCTCAAACTCTTTATCCTTGAAGAAAACTTTACAAGTTCAAATCTGTTTTGTTTGTCCAGTCTCACCATCTGGCAATGGAGAAGCAAGATACGCTTCAATGCACAGAAACCCCTGGGATAAGAGGAAAGAGAAAAGAAAAGAACCTTCCCCTGCCCTGCAATGATGGAGTTGGTGACAGGCTGCTGCTGCTGTGCTGGGCAGAGCAGAGCTGATGGGCTTGCCTGTTGAGTGGACCATGAGTTCGGCCCACAGCGTGAGCCAAGGCCCTGACCCTACATCCCTGGGAGCCAACCGACTAACCCCCATTTCTGTTAGAGCCTGTGCAGGCTGTACATGCATCTATTCTGCCTGCCCCGTAAGAGGATTCTACATCTCCATCTGGAGATTTCTGGGATCTCCAATTTCTGGGAGAGCTGAGTGCCATCCCATGACAGAAGGTTGTTCCCTTTCCTGCTGACGTTGGACTTGGCCATATCTGAGCAGAAGCTCTAAGGGCTACATGTGTGTTTCCCTGTTTCTTGCTATTTTTCTTGAGCATGAGACCAGCATGGACTGGAGACTGCTCCTTCAGCCTCAGTCCTGGAATAAGAAAGATGGGCACAGAGCTGCAGCCAACCTGCAGTTTACCCAGAGCTGATCTGCAACTGACATGGAATATGACCAAGAAATAAAGCTTTTTGTAGAGTGTAAACTCTAGGCTGACCACAAAAATTGTTTAAAAGAATGTTAGGCAATACACTAAGAGAGGAGATGAAATGGAATCATGTAAATGGTTCAATTAAAATGAGAGGGGACTAAAAAGAGGTTAAAAAAACAAAGACAACAAAAGGCAAACAGTTAAAAAGATAACATATTAGTCTAAATATATCAATGGTTCAATAATTTTTTTTTTTTTTAGAAACGGGGTCTCACTGTGTCACCCAGGCTGGAGTGCAGTGGCACGCTTACGACTCACTGCAGCCTCAACCTCCCAGGCTCAAGCCACCCTCCCACCTCAGCTTCCCAAGTAGCTGGGACTACAGGCATGTGCCACACCTGGCTAATTTTTGTATTTTTTTGTAGAGACAGGGACCCACTCTGTTGCCCAGGTTGGTCTTGAACTCGTCGGTTCAAGCGATCCTCCCACCTCAGCTTCCCAAAGTGTTGAACATACAGGTGTGAGCCACGACACCCAGCCAATAATTACTTCGGATGTGAATGGTCTAAGCACAGCAATTAACAGACAGATATTATCAGAGTGGATTAAAAAAAAAAAAACCAAACAGCATGCTGCTTAAAAATAAAACCTCTTCAAATATAAAGACTCAAATGGGTTAAAAGCAAAGAGATGGAGAAAGATACACGTGTTAACAGTAATAAAAAGAAAGCTAGAGTAGCTATATTAAGCTCAAACAAAGCAGAATTCAGAATAAGGAAAGTTATCAGGAGTAGAGGGGAATGAGAAATTATAAATGTTCAAGAAGACATAACAGTCTTAATAGCATGTACCTAATGATAGCGCATCAAAATGCATGATGTGAAAACTGATAGAATTGCATGGAGACATTGACTCATTTACTCTTAGAATTGGAGACTTTAGCACACTTCTCTCAGTAATTGACAGAGGAAGCAGGCAGAAAATCAGTACAGATATAGATGACCTGCAAAGCACTATCAATCAACAGGATCTAATTGACATTTATGGAATGCTTTAGCCAACCATTGCACAATACACATTCTTCTCAAGCTCACATGAAACATTCACCAAGATAGACCACACTCTGGCCACAGACACACCTGAACACATAAAAGTAAAGCAGAAATCACACAAGGTATGTTCTCTGACCACAGTGAAATTTAACTAGAAATAAATAACAGAAACATAACCTGGAAATCCCCAAATATTTGGAAATACTTCTAAATAATCTGTAGGTCAAAGACATTTCAAGATAAATTGAAAAATATTTTGAGTAAAATAAAAATGAATATAACTTATGAAAACATATGAAACGTATATCAGTATCTTGAAGGAAATGAATAGATTAAATGCATATGTTAGTAAAGAAGAAAAACATGAAATAAAAAATTAAGTTTCCACTTTGGAGAATTAGAGAAAGAAGAAGAAAGTAAACATAAAGCCCCCAGTAAAAATTAGAACAGAAATCAAGGATATTGAAAACAGGAAAACAATAGAAAAAATCAACAAAACCTGTTTGGTTTTTGAAATGATCAAGATAGCTGGTAGTCATCTGCCTGGCTTACAAAGAAAAAGAGAGAAAGTACAAGTTACTAGTATTACGTGAGAGAGGGATCTTCACCACTGATCAGGATATTGACATTGATTTAATCCACTAATCATATTCAGATTCACTCAGCTTTGCTTGTGTGTGTGTGTTTATGTGGAGGAGAGCAGGTGTATGCATATTAACTTTATACAGTCTTATCACCTGTTAGTGACACCCACCATTAGTAAGATACTGGAGAGCTCCAGCACCACGTGGGTTCCTCTCATCTATTCACCTTCCTTCTCTTCTCTCTGTCCCTAACCACTGTATACAGTGCTGTATTCCCTTATTGTTATTTCAGATGATAAAAATGTCAATATCCTGGATGCAACAATATACTATAGAGTTTCAAAATGTTACCATTGGAAGAAACTGGGAAAAGTATACAAAGGATCTTTATTATTTCCTACAACTGCAGGTAACTCTATGATTCTCTCAATTAAAACAGACAAACTCATATTCCTGGATTCCTTGTTGGAATTTGTCATAGTGGAACTGATGGTGTTTAAAACACTCTGTCTTTTAATGTTATACAGGGCTTTAATTAAAATAAAATTTCATCAGGATTACAAAAAATTCCACTTGTACATGTTTATAGAAGCATTATTCCTAGTAACCAAAAAGTGGATGGAAAAACAAAAGGTGGCCTGTTCATAGAATGGAATATTATTTGTCAATAAAAAAGAATGAAGTCTTGATACATGCTACAGCATGGATGAATGCTGGAAACATTGTGTGAAGTGAGAAAACCTGATGCAAAAGACCACATATTGTATAGTTCAATTTATATCAAATGTCCAGATTAGGCAAATCCTTAGAGATAAAACATAGATTAGGGGTTGCCACGGAATGGGGAGATGAGGTAATGGGAAAAGACTGCTAGTGGATATGGGGTTTCTTTTTAATAGATGCAAAAAAGAAAAGTCAGTTGCTTCCCTGTATATCAGCAATGACCAATTAGAAAGTAAAATTTAAAGAAAACAATAGCAGTCTCCAAAATGGAATACTTATGATTTCCTATATGTGGAAATCTACAAAAATGGATTAAAAAATAAAAATATGCAAACAAATGGAGAGACATATTGTTTTAATGAATTGGTGAGTCAATATTATTAAGATTTTAATTCTTATCAATGTAACCTATAGATTTAATAAATTTAGAAAGTCCTATCAAGCTACTTAGTAGATAGCAGTAAAATGATTCTAACATTTATGTAGAAAGGCAAATGACACAGAACAGCCAAAACAAAACTGTAAAAGAAGAACCAAGTTGAAAGGCACACACTATCTGATTTCAAGATTTACTACAAAATGACAGGATTCAAGACAGCATGTTATTGAGAAAGAAAAGCCACATATATCAACAGAAAAGAACAGAAAGCCTAGAAATAGACCCATAGAAATGCAGTCTCAACTTATCTTAGACAAACACACAAAGGCAATTCAATGACCAAAGGGTGGTCTTTTCAAGAAATGGTTCTGTAGCAACTGGATATTCATGTGCAAAATAATGAAACTAGATACAGACCTTACAGCTTTACAAAGCTAACTCAAAATAGGTCATAAGTCTAAATATGAAAGGCAAAGTCATAAAATTTTTAGAAACAAAACACAGGAAAACATTCATGTAACACTGGAGATGGTTGTGAGTTTTTAGACACAGCTCCCAAGTATGATCCATGAAAGAAAAAATAGAGAAGTTGGACATTACTAAAACTAAAACTTTTGCTCTATGAAAGCCGATGTTAAGAAAATGAAAAGGCAAGTCACCAAATGGGAGAAAATACTTCCAAAAAAAAATCTATATATGATAAAGGACTTGTATCTAAAATATAAAAGAAACTCTTAAATTTCAACAAGAAGAAAACCAACAATGCAGTGTAAAAAATGGACAACATATCTGTTTGCATTATTCATGTAGGAATATGAAAAGACACTGAAATTTATGTGTCATTTAGGGAAATTCAAATTGAAATAATGACCTTCCACTTACACACCTCTTAGGATGGCTAAAATACAAACACTGACAATACCAATTTCTGTTGAGAATACAGAAGGGACGCTCATTCATCACTGGTGGGAATGCAGCATGTTAGCGCCACCTTGGAAGACAGTTTGGCAGTTTCTTGCAGAACTAAATGTAGTCTTTCCATACAATCTAGTAATTACACTCTTAGACATCTACACAACTGTTAGGAGAATGTTGGTCCACGCAAAAATCTGCAAGTACATATTTATAGCAGCTTTATTCATAATTGACAAAACTCAAACAACCAAGATGTCCTTTAGTAGATGAATGGATAAACTGTGGCCTATCCATACAACAAGAAAACGATTGGATAAGCTTCGGCCTATCCATACAATAAGAAAACGACTGAGGAGTGAGCTGTAAGGCATGAGATAACGTGGATACTCTTCAATGCATGTTGCTAAGTGAAAGAAGCCAGTAGGAAAAAGTTACCTACTGTGCTATTTCATTTATATGGCATTTGAGAAAGGAGAAAATAATGGGCATAGTAAGTGGATCAGTGGCTGCTGGGGACTTGGAGGAGAGGGTTGAAGAGGTGAAATCCAGGGGAGTGTTAAGACAGTGTGCCATTTTGTACGACAGGGTCATGGTAGACACGTGGTACTACACATTTGCCAAAACCCATAAAGTTTTACAGAAGAAGAAGTGAACCTTAATGTGTGCAGATTTAAAAAGTAGTGGGTAGAGGAACGTGGGATAGAATGCATAGTGTGAAAAAATAATCCAACTGCATTACAAATACATGAAATGACCTTATTGAAGTGGCTGGGAAGAAGGTGCTGACCTAGTGGAGATTGCAGGAGTACAGGCAGAAGGAAATGTCCCTGTGCACTGGAATCTCATAGGTGAGGTTATTTCCAGTCGGGGTACAGGTTAACAATTCTGAAACCACTGTTTATACTCACTGGGGTGGAACAGTTAATCAAAAGGAGGGCGGGCGTTGAGAAGTAGGTTTCCTGCTGCTGCAGGGAAGAATACAGATAGGCAAGGGAGAGGCTGGACTGTGCGTGTGGCAGTGGGTCAAAGTCAGAGGATGCACTCATGTTTAGCTTAATATAAATACACGTGGATATAGAGAGAAATAGGCATAGATATTTGTATCATTTTGTGCTATTATATACACAGTTTTTTCTGCATCAACTGAGGAAGCCTAGAAGTAACAACACCCTAGGAGCACTGAACACACCCAGACCCCAGATCTTGGTTTTTAATACCATTCTCTAACTAAAGAAACCAGAACTCTTTGAAAAAATGGATGATTCTGGGACTGGGGGCAAAATATACAAGATGAGACTAGCACATCTCATAGTTCCAGAAAGCTAAGAAAGTGGTTAAAAAGAAACAAACCCCCACAGTTATGTGGGTATCACAGTGAGACACAGAGCCAATTAACAGTGCTCCCCATGGACAGAGCTGGAAAAGTAAAGCTACAACAAAAATGTAGTATTGTATTGTAACCCAGTGTGTAGGATACACATCCTTGAGTCCACACTGATATAAATAAATGTTTGAATAAATAAAGGAATGAAAGCAACAGCCGAACATCCTATGCAAAAGCATTTTAGGTAATTCATTGCAGATACTCTGTCTTCAAAGAGGTAGAACACAGTGCCCCAGGCCTTAACCTTAGTCTGCACATCGTGACTTTCTCACACTGTACAAATCTGTCAAACACTGCTCCGGCCAGGGGATCAAAGTTACATCAACAGTGAAATTTCATGTTGATAGCATTTACCTTTGATATCATGCAACAAGAGTGGCGCTTTACCTCTGTGTTCTTTCTTTTCAAAACCCATAGAATCCCAGTCTAATCAGGAGAGAATATCAGACAAATTCCAACTCAAGGACATTCTACAAAATACCTGACCGGCACTCCTTATAACTGTCAGGGTCTTCAAAGACAAGGAAAGACTGAGAAGCTGCCATAGCCAAGAGGAGCCTCAGAAGATGTGATGACAAAACATAATGTGGGATGGTGGGAAAGATAAAGACATTAGATAAAAACTAAGGAAGGCAGAAAGAATGTGGAGGGCAGTTAGTAATAACGCGTCAACACTGGCTCCTGAGTTGTGCTGTGAGTACTGCCACACTGTGGTTACCATCAGGAGAAATTGGGCACGGGTTTTGTGGGAACTCTGTATCACCTTTGGTAAATTTTTTTTTTTTTGTAAATCTGAAGTGATTCTAAGTTAAACATTTATAGAAATTGCATATCACTGTGTTAGGCCATTTTTGCATTGCTCTAAAGGAATACCCGAGGCTGGGTAATTATAAAGAAAGGAGGTGTGTTTGGCTCAGGGTTTCGCAGGCTGTGAAAGCGCAACACCGGCATTTGCTGGGCTTCTGGGGCGGCCTCAGGAAGCTTTTACTCTTGCTGGAAGGTGAAGCAGGAGCAGGCACGTCCCATGGTGAGAGCGGGAGCAACAGAGAGGGTGGGGAGGTGCCACACACTTCAAACGACCAGCTCCCATGAGAGCTTATTGTCACAGGACAGCACCAAGCCATGAGGGAAGTGCCCCCATGAACCTCCAGCCCTGGGGACTGCATTTCAACATAAGATTTGGGTGGGGACAAATATCCAAGCCATATCCATAACGTATCTTGATGAGCTAAAAGATTGTCTTTCACTATCCAGATAATTAGAGTGAGGGCTGAAGAAGACCTCAACAAGAAACAAAGCATTTTGAACAAAGGTGGAGGGTAGACTTCCAAAGTGAGGTTTTGTTGTTGTTGTTTTGGTTATAAGATTCATTTGCGGCTGGGTGTGGTGGCTCACGCCTGTAATCCTAGCAATTTTAGGGGCTGAGGCAGGTGGATCACCTGAGGTCAGAAGTTCAAGACCAGCCTGGACAGCATGGCAAAATCCCATCCCTAGTAAAAATACAAAAATTAGCCAGGCATGGTGGCGGGTGCCTGTAATCCCAGTTACTTGGGAGGCTGAGGCAGGAGAATCACTTGAACCCAGGAGGCAGATGTTGCAGTGAGCCGAGATCACGCCATTGCACTCCAGTCTGGGCAACAGAGTAAGACTCTATCTCAAAAAAAAAAAAAAAAAAAGATATGTTGCATTACTGTAGGTTTAAGTGCCCATTAAAAAGTCCCTTCACGTTGTAGCTTCATCTCACAGCAGCAGGCCCTGTCATTCCAAGCAGCTTTAAGGACCAGCCACATTCAGTGCTGTTGGTGACAGCAAAGAGAGCCCTGTGGGCTAATACACCTGCTCACCTGAGGCATACACAGGCGGGCAGAGTCTGAGCGAAGAATAAACACGCAGAGGTGGGAAAGCTTGGGAACTGTGAATGCAAACCCCTGCTGAAAGCACCAAGGGAGTTTAGCCTAAAGAAGCAAAGGGTGTTGCCGTGTTCAGGTTCCCTAAAATCATGCCCTGCTCCTCGGAAATGCACCCCATCAGGCTTCACCACAGCCACGCCGCTGGATGATGTCCTGTTTCCTTGTGGATGCGGCCCCTGGCTTCCTCTCTACCAATGTAGATGCAATTCTTCCTAATGAGTTTAATGACTGCTTAGACGATTCAGGCAACTTTCTGGCCTCTCAGTTCCACGACTTTCCCACCTCCCATAATCCTATCCTCCACCCCTCTCAGCCACCTCTGCCACTGTCTAATCTTAGACTCTCATTACCAACAACTCTGTTATCCTGCTTTTGAGCAGTGCACTTGGCGGTTGCTTTCTGGTGCACACTCTGTAGCACTCCTACCAAAACCACTCCGGCACCCAGAGGATTCTAACCCAATGAATTAGCCCCTGTTCACTCTCCTGTGGCCTAGAAGGTTCTCACCTCTCCCCATGCTCTGCTTAGAGTTTGCAATTCAACTTTTTAATTGCTCTCTCACACACATCCTCACATCTCTTGCTGTTCCTCCTGCTATCTTGTCCACCTGCTGTCTTCAGCTGGGTTGCATGGGAGGCAGGTTCTGAGACCGGGGCTTGTAGACAGGAAGTGTACTGGGAAATGCTCTCCAGACAAACTGGTGGGCACGTGAGGGGAGCATGATTGGACAGAGGCCACCATTGTCGCACTTGTTCATCAATCACCAGAATCGGGCAAGGGCTGCCAACAGATGCTCCAGAAGGCCTGCTGGGCCCCAAGCACATCATTCCCTGACAAACATATTACTCTCATATTTCTTTCACCTGCCAGTCAGAAGAGCTGCCCACTCTCATTGCTTTATCTTGAGCCCTCCACATGGCCAACTGGACCATTAGTTGTCAGTCCTCCTCTTTCTCACCCCCCAGCGGGCCTCTTCTTCCCTAGCACAGCACGCCTTTCCCTCAGACTGCTGGATTCCTGCCTCACAAGCGACTTCCTTCTGGGCTCCTTTCCTGTTCCTTCCTCTGCTTTCTAAACTCGGGGTTACCTGGAGCTCAGTCCGGGACATTGTCTCTTCATAATCTCATCAGTTCCCATGAGTTTGCATCCTGTCTGTGTGCTAAGGATTCTTGATTGACTTATTCACCTGTCCTTTCCCCTTGAACTTCAGACTTGAAAATTCAGTTCCCTATGCCACATCTCCATCTGAATGCCTGTTAGGCACTGCAGACTCAAAATATCCCAAGCTTATGTCTTGATTCTTCCAGCCCACTGCCTGAGCCTTTGCCACCTCCATTGATGGTAACGCTTCCTTCTGTTTAGTGCCTTCCAGTCACCTGCAAGGCACTTCTGTCATACCCCATGTGAATTTCATTAGCAAATCCTGTCGACTTTAGCCTCCCAAAAACCCAAACTTCAGTCATTTCTCAGACACAGCTGCCACCTTGCTACAAGCCACCATCATTTTTCATCTAGACTAAATTGGTCTTCTTCTTCTTTTCATGCCCTCCCATGCTTCCTGCCCATGTGCTGCACCTGTGTGCACCTGAGCATGGCAGACACCCACTCTGTCGGCTCGCCTCAGCTCCCCACCCCACACCTGTTTACTCAGGAGTACTGAGTTTTAGATTGAAGTTTTTAGAAAACAACTTCCCAGTCACTTCTCTTTAAAGCCCTTGAAACAGCAGGCAGAGTCGGGTACTTCCTCCCCATGGATGTGAAGGGAAGCTGGACCCTCACAGTGGCCCGAAGTCCTCTGCATGGTGGGCGCCAGCCCCCCTCGGCTCTCACCGTCACTCTCCCCGGCACACTGGACCCTACTGCTTTGGGACAGGCACGATCATCTGCCTCCACATCTTTACTTTCGTCACTCTGTTTGCCGAAAAATTTTCTCTTGGAGAGCCAGGTGGCTCAGCCCCACACTCCTGCTCTGTCCTCTCCTCAGGTAGCATCTTCACAGTCAGAGCTACTCGTACCACCCTGCTTAAAATGACAACCCCCAAGTGCCACCCTCAATTTTCCCTCTGAGCACGGATGCCCACCTACCCCTATATGGATGTCTTTGTTTTGTCTTGTGTTCCTGGAACGGAAGCTCCATGGCAGCAGGACTTGTTCTGCCTTATGCCCAGTGTGTAGAATAGTACCTGACATCTACTAGATACGTTACCCATACTCACCGAGGAAATGATGAATGCATGGGTTTCTGAAGGGCCGTTTTCCATCATCATGTTGTTTCCTAGCATAAAACCCTTTAATGGGGCCAGGTGCAGTGGCTCACGTCTCTAATCCCAGCACTTCGGGGGGCCGAGGTGGGCAGATCACCTGAGGTCAGGAGTTTGAGACTAGGCTGGCCAACATGGCAAAACTCCGTCTCTACTAAAAATACCACAATTAGCAAGGCACGGTGGTGCATGCCTGTAATCCCAGCTACTCAGGAGGCTGAGGCAGGAGAATCGCTGGAACATCGTAGGCAGAGGTTTCGGTGAGCCGAGATTGCACCATTGCACTCCAGCCTGGGCGACAGAGCAAGACTCTGTCTCAAAAAGCCAGCCTGGCCAACATGGTGAAATCCTGTCTCTACTAAAAATACAAAAAAATTAGCTGGGCATGGTGGTTTATGCCTATAATCCCAGCTACTTGGGAGGCTGAGGCAGGATCATTGCTCGTACCTGGGAGGTGGAGATTGCAGTGAGCCGAGATCGTGCCACTGCACTCCTGCCTGGGCAATGGTGCAAGACTCTGTCTCAAAACAAAACAAAAAAACAAACCAAAAAAAACCTTTAATGGATTTTGTAGGAACAAAAAGTTCCACCTCATTCCCTATCCTTCCTCCTCAAGAGACGGGAACACTGTGAAGATGGGTTCAATGTCCAGGACGTACACCTCACGGGGAGGGTCACCATGGGCTGAATGTCTACATGTGCTGGTGTGCCCTTCCCTTCTCCTCCGACTGTTCCTCCGACTGTCGGCTCGCCTCAGCTCCCCACCCCACACCTGTTTACTCAGGAGTACTGAGTTTTAGATTGAAGATTTTAGAAAACAACCTCCCAGTCACTTCTCTTCAAAGCCCTTGAAACAGCAGGCAGAGTCGGGTACTTCCTCCCCATGGATGTGAAGGGAAGCCAGACCCTCACAGTGGCCTGCTCTGCTCTACCATGGCGAGCTGTGCTCTACACTCTGCCCTTGGGAGGCCTCGGATAAGACGAAGCCCTTCTGGTTTCGACAGGCTGCCCACGGGACAACTGGTGTTGGGAGTTAGACAGGAAGAACCTTCCTGGGTGCCACGTTAGGCGCTGACTCTAAACTCAGTACTCCTGAGTAAACGTGTGTGGGGCAGGGGCTGGGGAAGGGCTGTGCGAGCATGCCCAGCTAATTATTTTAGTTTTGCAAGGCTTGGGACTGAGGGGTTTCCCAGGACATCGAACTTTGGTGCTAAAACTGGGACAGGCCTAGGAAAACTGGGCTGGCTGGTCACCCTACATTTTAGACACTAGGGAGAGTCTGAGGTCCAAGGGCCCCTCACTTCTTCAGTGGATTGTTCCACATGGAAACGTGGGTCCAGTCCGGGTCAAACTCCCCCTTAAGTCTGCACTCCTGGCTGGTTGCTGTCACTGCTGCTCCGTGTTGCCCCCCCCCACCTCCGTGCTTCCCGCCCATGTGCTGCACCTATGTGCACCTGAGCACGGCAGACACCAACGCAGCGGGCTCACCTCAGCTCCCCACCCCATGCCTGTTTACTCGTGAGTACTGAGTTTTAGATTGAAGTTTTTAGAAAACAGCCTCCCAGTCATTAAGAAGTTGCTGATTCCTATTTGCTGTATGTGGGGAGTGGAGAGACTGCAATTCCTTGATCTACCTGGAACTGTCCTGGGTTTAGCTCTTGAAGTCCCACATTCCAGGAATGCCCTTGATTCCAGGCAAATGGGGATGATCAGCGTTCTAATGTGAGGAGTACCGAGGAAGCAGCTGTGACTTGAGCCTGGCTGGGAATTCTGGCCCCTGGATCCCAGGTCATCTTAATGCCACCAGTGCCCCATGATCAAACCGCTTGTTTACATCAGTTGTCTGAGTAGCTCCCTGAGTTTGTCTATAACATACATGGTGAGTAATGTTCTCATGTGCACTATACCACTGCCAGCCTACTCTGATATTCACGTAAGCCTTCCAAAATGTTGTGAAGAAGAAGAACATGACAAGCTTTATTAATCACAGGTATCAATTGTTCGTTACCAGCTGCAGTAGGAGTATGTACAACTCCCTAGTTTTCTCCCAGTGAAGAAAAGTATCAGAACGTATGATTGTGTTTTATGGGATTCCTTCATACAGTCATACGTCACTGAACGACAGGGATATGTTCTGAGAAATTCGTCCTTAGGCCATCTTGCCATTGTGTGAACATCATAGGGTATACTCACCTAAACCTAGATGGTACAGCCTGCTGCACACCTAGGCTAAGAGGGGTGGCCTGCTGCTCTTAGGCTGCACACCTGTACAGCATGTTCCTGCACTGAATGCTGTAGGCAGTTTTAACACACTGCTAAGTATTGTGTGTACATAGAGAAGGTACAGTAAAAATGCAGTATTATAATCTTACGGGACCACTGTGGTATATGCAGTCTGTCACTGACCAATATGTTCTTTTGCTACGCATGATTATAAGGTCTACTTTATGAAAGGATTCTGCAAATGACTGTCCCCTCATTATTGGTGGTAACTGTTACTTGCCACTCCTGGGCTGCAGAATAGAGTGCACCTGTCTGAGCTTGGAGTTCTTCCTCACACCCCTCAGGCTGGTTGCCGTTCCCCTCTGTGTGAGTCTCCTTACAGTGGTTTATGCACCCTTGCTGAGCACGCCCGCGTTTCTTAGCCTCTGACATTTCTGTTTGCTCTTCCCTCTGCTAAACGCACTTCTCCTTTCTCAGCCTGGTGTTTGCCCCTTCCTCCTCTGGGGCACCTTCTCCCTGAAGCATCGAAGTTTCCCTCAGATGCCCACGGCCCCATCCCCTGCTCCGCTCTGTGGAGGCACCCGCCGCCTGCAGCCCACACTGAGCCACCCTCTAGGCCTTTGTCCTCTTGCTGTCTCCCCTGCTGGAACTAGAGTTATTTTAGGTCAGACAATTTGTCTCACTCTTTATCCAACCAGTATTCAATTACTTACTATGCTCATTTTTTTTTTTTTTTTTGGAAGACAGGATCTTGCTCTGTCACCCAGGCTGGAGTGCAGTGGCATGATCACGGCTTACTGCAGCCTTGAACTGGGCTCAAGCAATCCTCCCCCCGAGCCTCTCGAGGAGCTGGGACTGCAGGCATGTGCCAGTCTGCCAAGCTAATTATTTTTAGTTTTGTAGAGATGGAGTCTCACTCTATTGATTTGGCTGGTCTTGAACTCCTGGTCTCAAGCGATCCTCCTGCCTCAGCCTTCCAAAGTGCTACGATTATAGGCAGGAGCCTCTGCGCCTGGCCCATGCTGACTTTTTAATGTAATGTAATGCAATGCATTTAATTTTACTTGTTTTCTCTCACGGTTACCCTGACTTTACTAAGGTATAATTGACAAATACAAATTTTATATATTTATAGTGTATGATTTCATGTTTTGATATATGTATACATTGGGAAATGATTAAATCAAGCTGATTAAAATATCTACCACCTTGCATGTTTACTTTTTTGTAGTAAAAACATCTATTCTTTTAGCAATTTTCAATGATGCAATACAGCATTATTAACTAGAGTCACCATGCATTATAACAGACCTCAGCATGTATTCATTTGGCATCACTGAAAGTTCGTACTCTTTCACTAACATCTCCCCAGTTCCATTGCCCTGCTCCCCACTTCATCTACCCACCATACCCCCAGCCCCTGGTAACCACCATCCCACTCTGCTTCTGTGAGTTCAATGCTTTTAGACTCCACATATAAGTGAAATCATGCAGCATTTGTCTTTCTGCATCTGACTTATTTTACCAAATGTCCTCCAGGCTCATCTGTCCCAAATGGCAGCATTTCCTTATTTTTAAGGCTGAATAATATTCCATTGTGTATATATATATATATATCACTTTCTATATCCATTCATCTGACATATTGATTTCATTTCCTTTGGGTATGTGTGCGCGCAGTGGGATTGCTGGATCATAAGGTAGTTGTGTTTTTAGTGTTTTGAGGAAACTCCACACTGGTTTCTGTGATGGCTGCACCAATGTACATTCCCAGGAACGGTGTGCCAGGGTTCCCTTCTCTACATTCTCTCAACACTTGCTGTTGTTCGCCTTTTTACACTCACTTTACTATACATGGGATTTCTCCACCAGACACTGAGTTAGATTGAATAAGCTCCAAGGCCTCTTCATAATGGAAACAGAGAGTTGGATTTAGTACGTCTGTGATCAAATCCCAGTTCCAGCCCCCACATCTGGGAGATTTGGAGTCAGTCATTTAAACTCTGGGCCTCAGATTTCTTGCTCACTTCATAGCAAGGATCAACATGGGAACTGATACACATTTCAAAGGGCAATACTAACGCTATGGAGGATGTTCATCTCGACTCTACCGTCCCCACTTGCCACACCTGGCCTTAGGCGCTGCACTGGCAAAGCAGAGATAGCAGCAAGGTTGCCTGGCCAGTACCTCTGGCTTGTCCGGAGCATGTTTCCTCTACATTCCCCATTGGTTCAGAGGCAAAGTGACCCGTGCATCACCCTTACAATCACACAGGAGGACGGACTTTCGAATGCACTTTCAGGCTTAAATTAACGAGGGGTACTTCAGCTAATGTCCACTGTGTTTGGATAGCAAGTGACCACAGCATGAGGCAGTACAGGCAAAGACGGTAAAGAAGAGTGCCTGTTCCTAAAACTGAAGCCGTGGGAATTTCAGGGAATTATTTATGTATTTTTTTGTAAGTAGCCTGCTTATAGGTCGATTTCTTTTCCTTTGTGCTGATGCTTTTGGTAATTGCACACGCATTGCATACTTTCAGAATTGCTAAAATAAATAGTCACTCATTATGGATTCCTCGGGACTCATTTTAAAGGCGGTTCTGTTGAACTTACCTGCTATCAATTTACATGCAAAATACTGTTCTATGGGCATGCTAATATAATTTGGGGATAATTTCACAGATAATTGCTTTAATGTTGCTAATTCTAGCATATCTACACTAAACAAAGAGCAAGACTCGTCATGCTAAATAAGCTTGAAATATTTGTTGAGCTGGCAGAAATGCCCTCTGATTTCAGATGTCTTAGCTGTGGCTGTGTTGTGCTGTGATTGGAAGCAGGGAGCTGGGGAAAGAGATGGGCTTTTGGAATAGGCAGATCTGGTTGAGTCAGTGCTTTTCCGGATGCTGCTCGGCTTCTAACTTTGAGCCTCAGAATTATCATCAATAAAACAGGGAGTGTGAAAACAATGGCTTACATGCCTTTGGTGTGATTGTGTTCCAGCCACCATCTTAATCACTGTCTTATATGATCTCATGTCATCTTCAGAACAATCCCATAAGGCTTAGTCCCCTTATAAAAAAAAGAGAAAATTCACTTATAGACCCTAAATCCCCAACTCCTGTGCTTCATCCTGTGAGAGTGCCCATTCTGCAAGGTCGGAATGATGCCGGGCAGGCACCCTCTCCACGCCCCCTCCACCTGCCATGTTCTCCTTTATGCAGAAAGACCAGGCACCTTGAGGGGGCTGCCCTCCGTTTTCACCACCCTACAGCAGTGAAGGAGGCAGGGAGGCTGTCATCCCTGCATACCTAGGACTGCAGACTTGCCTCTTGAACCCAACCGCGGTGTCATGGAAGAATTTATTCACAAGTATTTCTTACTAGAACCCCAGAGTTTTGCAGAATGTTCACCACCATCCCACCCTCAAAATCCTCTGACCCTACATACACTCATTTCATGCTCTGTGGTGTGATGATCATATTAACACAGGTCTCGGTAAGGCCACATTGCGTAAAGTTGCAAATGTATATAAAGGGACATTGAGATAAAACATGCAGGCATGAGGCTGCATCAGGTTCTTGAGCCCCTGGACGTCCTCGTTTCCTGAGCCCCCATGTTTCGCTGAGATTGCTTGGCCATGAGCTCAGTGACTGCCAGGCATTCAAGATATCAGTGGCATTCTGGGTTTGCAAAGGCATTTCCTGCCCTTGCTCCAGTGCCTGGGACTGTTGCCAGGTGTTTCAACCACAACTCAACCAGCAACCAGCAGGTGCTCATTAAGTGACCGCTGAATGCCTGGTGTTCCTGCAGGCGCAAAGCAGTTTAAGCACCTGCCCCCTGTGACCAGGGCCAGGATCCCCTCTCAGCACTCCTGGGGAAAGTTGAGACAAAACAAAAATCCCTCTGACACGTAGAATATTTGGAAGTGTTTTTTTGTTTGTTTGTTTTGCTTCCCGATGTTGACTTTGCTGGGAAGGAAAATGCAGACTAGTCTAAGATCATTCTACCCCTGCACCACAGGAGCGTTCTGAGTAGATTGTAAATAAGAAAAACTCCGCTCCCGTTCCCCCAACATCTCTCAGTTGCTTCAAGTGTTAAGCCCTCTCTCAGCACGGTGACCTCCCACCTCAGGTGACACTCCGGGGCAGGATGGAAAGATCCAGGTCAGCCTGATGTTTTAGCACGAGATATTCCCCTGGTAGCTTCCCTTTCAGCTTCCCCTTTGGGGCTCCTGGCCTCATGGGGCTGTGTGCCTTGATGACTCTAGGCATCAGTGGATCCCTGAGACCTTTGTCTCCCATCCAGCATCAATGCATCCCTTAGACAGATGCTGAAACTCCAAGGACCTTGTGCATCGCCAGAGGGGAGAAGGCACAGTACCCCAAGACAAAGAGGCTGCACTTTCCATGGCTGTGTTTAACACCTAAAGAAATGCACAATTATTGGACAGTTTCTTAGTCCTGCAAGATCTGTGACTCCAGACTCACCACTAAGGTGGGAACACAGAATACTCCCCAGACTCTAGATGCTGTGGCACCCCCATGGTTGATGGCCACACTCCCCCACCAGAGGATGAGTTGGAGGAGCCCAGAGTGACCCTCCAAGGCAAGGTGGTGGCTTATGCAAGTTACGGTACTCTTGGGACCACTTACAGACACATTCGTCTCCAATGAGGGAGCACTCACCAAAATGCAACTGCTCAGGGATGGTAGGAGTAGAGACATGGCAGCATACTTTTAACAAAGCACCTATGTAAGCCCTTTTAACACTTAGGGCTTGGTGAGAGTTAGGGGTGGCATTATTTTTTGTGGAAAGTACTTTCTCTCTGCTGGAGTCACCTGCTCAGCTAGTAATTCCTCTTCTCCTGTCGAGGCTGGCTGGTGCCTCTGGAGGTGTAAAGTACAAAATGTCACACTCCTACCCCTATGCAAAGTATGTTATTCTCTCTGCTCTGTGGGGTGCATTTTAGACAATGCAACTTAAAGTTACTTGAGGATAGCTCTGCCTGGAGCCCTGAGAGCCAGGAGGAGATGGGTCACAGGTGAGTCCACACTCAGGAGTTCTCAGCACCCTGGACTAGTGGCTTTTGCGCCGATTTTGTCCAACCTTCCCCTTCAAAAGGGTTTGACATAGAACTTTCCACACCCACCCTCAGGTTTCCTGAGTATGCTGCCTCTTGCTCAAGCATCCTTTCAATTTTCCTATCTCTAACCTCAAATGGTTACAGGAGCAACACGAGGAACCTACATGGGTTCTATGTGCTGCATGTGAAGAATGAGAGAAAACAAGTGGGGCAAGTTCTTGATTCTGTAAGGAAAGGTGCTCTCTTCCATTCGCCTTGGCATGGACTCTCTTCTTGGTCTAGCTTTCACAGTACCACTTTTGTTTTCCATTCTATTTTTTGTTGTTGTTGTTACAGTAAAATATGCATAACACAAAATTTACCATGGTAACCATTTTAAAGTGCTATTAAATACATTCACGTTGGCTGGGCGCGGTGGCTCAAGCCTGTAATCCCAGCACTTTGGGAGGCCGAGACGGGCGGATCACGAGGTCAGGAGATCGAGACCATCCTGGCTAACACGGTGAAACCCCGTCTCTACTAAAAAATACAAAAAACTAGCCGGGCGAGGTGACGGGTGCCTGTAATCCCAGCTACTCGGGAGGCTGAGGCAGGAGAATGGCGTGAACCCGGGAGGGGGAGCTTGCAGTGAGCCGAGATCGCGCCACCGCACTCCAGCCCGGGCGACAGAGCGAGACTCCGTCTCAAAAAAAAAAAAAAAAAACATTCACGTTGTTGTGCAACCATCATCACCACCCAGCTCCAGACCTTTTCCATCTTCTCCAACTGAGACTCTGTACCCATGAGACACAAACTCCTCATTCTGCCTTCCCCCAGCCCCTGGCAACTACCATTCCCACTTTCTGTCTCTGTAAATTTGACTTCAGGTTCACTGTGCCTCTTATGATACAGAGAGAGAGAGAATTATTTCTCTACCTTAAAAGAGGAGGAGGAGTAACCATGGAAGAATACTGGGGAGAAAAGTGCAGGTGGGCTCACCGATGATAAATGGGAAATTGCCCTTCAGTCCCACGGTGCAGAGTCTGAGAAGTGGTGGGTGTATAGGGTGGCCAGTCCCATGAGTTCTCCCAGGGCTGAGGGGTTTCCCGGAACACCAAACTTTAGTGCTAACACTGGGACAGTCCTAGGAAAACTGGGCTGACTGGTCACCCTACATTTTAGAAACTGGGGAGAGCCTAAGATCCAAAGGGCCCCTCACTTTTCTTCAGCAGATGAAGTATTTCTTCACATGGAAATGCAGGTCCAGATCCTGTCATATTTCTCCTTATCTGTGCACACCTGTGTGGCTGCCATCGCCGCAGCCCCGTGTTGCCCTCCCATGCTCGCTGCCCGTGTGCTGCACCTGCATGTGCTGCCGTCTTGCCTTAGTTCCCTGCACAGAGTTGGCCAAATCAAGAATGTTTCTGTGTGAGTGAAAACACCTGGACACCTCTCCTCCTGCCTTCTCTCTCTCACTGCACATGCATGACTGAAGCACGCACTTCAGTTGGGGCTTTGGGATGCGCAGGAAAAATAGGGAAAAAATAAAATTCATGGCCTTACATAATAAAGTTAATTTAAAAATGACATTAAGCTAAAAAGCAATGCAGTAAAAAGTCATTATTAATTTTAAGTTGTCACTTAAAATGCTGAAATTTCTGAGTCCAAAATGTCCCCATATTGCAGACACACTGATGTTCTTATTTGGAAGGTTCTCACCAACCTCAGAAGTAAGTTGAATCCAAGCAAGTCTATATCATTTGAAAATAAACCCAACTCCGTCCTCATGGGAACTGGACCTAGAATATTAGACTGCTCCTCTGTAAGGAACGTTGTCAGAACAGGCTCCACTTCTCTTTCTGAGTTCCATGATAACCTTCAACAAAGATGGAACACCACTGCTATTCAGAACTTTGGAAGCTGTCATTTCTGCCTGATGATATTACCAGCAATAAAACCATCTTTTCTTTCCCATTCAATTCACTGTAATAAAGCAGAGCATAATGCATCTCTGAAGGAACATGCTCCGACTTAGCTTTTTTTTTTTTTTATTATACTTTAAGTTCTAGGGTACATGTGGATAACGTACAGGTTTGTTACATATGTATACCTCTGCCATGTTGGCGTGCTGCACCCATCAACTCGTCAGCACCCATCAACTCGTCATTTACATCAGGTATAACTCCCAATGCAATCCCTCCCCCCTCCCCCCTCCCCGTGATAGGCCCCGGTGTGTGATGTTCCCCTTCCCGAGTCCAAGTGATCTCATTGTTCAGTTCCCACCTATGAGTGAGAACATGCGGTGTTTGGTTTTCTGATCTTGTGATAGTTTGCTGAGAATGATGGTTTCCAGCTGCATCCATGTCCCTACAAAGGACACAAATTCATCCTTTTTTATGGCTGCATAGTATTCCATGGTGTATATGTGCCACATTTTCTTAATGCAGTCTGTCACTGATGGACATTTGGGTTGATTCCAAGTCTTTGCTATTGTGAATAGTGCCGCAATAAACATACGTGTGCATGTGTCTTTATAGCAGCATGATTTATAATCCTCTGGGTATATACCCAGTAATGGGATGGCTGGGTCATATGGTACTTCGAGTTCTAGATCCTTGAGGAATCGCCATACTGTTTCCCATAATGGTTGAACTAGTTTACAATCCGACCAACAGTGTAAAAGTGTTCCTATTTCTCCACATCCTCTCCAGCACCTGTTGTTTCCTGACTTTTTAATGATCGCCATTCTAACTGGTGTGAGATGGTATCTCATTGTGGTTTTGATTTGCATTTCTCTGATGGCCAGTGATGATGAGCATTTTTTCATGTGTCTGTTGGCTGTATGAATGTCTTCTTTTGAGAACTGTCTGTTCATATCCTTTGCCCACTTTTTGATGGGGTTGTTTGTTTTTTTCTTGTAAATTTGTTTGAGTTCTTTGTAGGTTCTGGATATTAGCCCTTTGTCAGATGAGTAGATTGCAAAAATTTTCTCCCATTCTGTAGGTTGCCTGTTCACTCTGATGGTAGTTTCTTTTGCTGTGCAGAAGCTCTTGAGTTTAATTAGATCCCATTTGTCAATTTTGGCTTTTGTTGCCGTTGCTTTTGGTGTTTTAGACATGAAGTCTTTGCCCATGCCTATGTCCTGAATGGTATTACCTAGGTTTTCTTCTAGGGTTTTTATGGTATTAGGTCTAACATTTAAGTCTCTAATCCATCTTGAATTAATTTTCGTATGAAACAAGAAATGGGGAAAGGATTCCCTATTTAATAAATGGTGCTGGGAAAATTGGCTAGCCATAAGTAGAAAGCTGAAACTGGATCCTTTCCTTACAACTTAGCTTTTTTAAAAAAAATTATTGTAAGAGTTAAAGAAGTAGGAAGGAAACACGGAAAGCAGCTCAACAGTCAAAGACAGGTTTATTTTGGAGAATAAACCAGAGACAGGCTTCTGGTTGATTTCGATCAGGAGCATTCTTTCTCACAGACTGAGGGTGTTTAAGGATTTAGGAAATGCGGGGAGCTTTTTGCAGGCTCGGAATGCTTCTATGTGAGGGAAAGTTTATTGCGGGGTGGGAATCTCTGTTTGAAGGGGAAGTTTTCTCAGGGTAGGCATGTTTCTGGTTGGAGGGGGGTTTATCTTAGGGTTGAAATGTTTCTGATTGTGCTGACAGTAGCCATTAGGCTGATGTTTTGGGGCTGGATTTAGATGTTTTTTTAACCAAGGAGCACTTAAAATGGCGGTGTTTGTCCAAGATGGCGATGCTCCTGCTCTGTCAAAAGTTACAGTTGACGTAATAATTATACATACTTATGGGATGGAATGATGTTTCCGTGTAGACATATATTGTGTAATGATCAAATCAGGGCAATTACCATATTCATCACTTTAAATTTTTATCACTTCTTTGTAGTGATAACCTTAAAAATCTTCTCATCTAGCTTTCTTAAAATATACACCACATCATTATTTGTCATAGTCACCCTACTGTGTAGCAGAACACCAGAACTTATTCTCCTCAACTCTAACTTTGTGCTTGTTAATAAGCCTTTCCCATTCTGCCTTTCCCTCCACTCCCCAGCCTCTGGTAACTGCTATTCTACTTTCTACCTCTACAAAATCAACTTTTTGAAGAATGAGTGAGAACATGTGATATTTGTCTGTCTGTGCCTGGCTTGTTTCACTTACCATAATGTCCTCTAGGTTATTCATGTTCTCATGAATGACAAGATTGCATTCAGTTTTATGGCTGAAGAGTATTCCATTGTGTATATATACCACATTTTCTTTATATATTCAGCTGTAGATGGGCATTTGGGTTAATTCCATAGCTTGGCTATTGTGAACTGTGCTGCAATAAACACAGGATGCAGATATATCTTCAGCATACTGATTTTATTTCCTTTGGAGATATACCCAATCATGGGATGGCTGGGTCAAATGTTCTATTGTTTAGTTTTTTGAGGAACCCCCCCTACTCTTTTCCATAGTGGCTGTCCTATTTTACATTCCTATAACAGTGCGTGAGTTTTTGTTTTCACCAGCATCTGTTATTTTTTTTTTTCACGTTTTTGATAACAGTCATTCTAACTGAGGTAGGGTAACCTCACACTGGGGTTTTGATTTGCATTTCACTGGGGGTGAGCGAGGCTGAGCCTTTTTTCACGTATCTGTTGGCCGTTTTGCACATCTTCTTTTTTTCTCTAATCAACCTGAGATTCTTTACAACTCTGCAGGGGTGTTGGCAGACCTGACCACACAGGTGAAGTGAGCCTGTGGCCCCTGCAGTATTCAGCAGTACAGCTGAGGATGATCCCTGCAGCCTTGGGGATGTGGTCAGCGTCCCGAAACCCTCTCTGATCCAGAATCCCCCCAGCGTGTCAGCATCAGAAGAGGATGCTGTGATTCAGGTCTAGGGCACCAGGAAGGGCAGCAGACATGCAGGGGAGACCACTTTAGACCCAGAATCTTGTTGGCAGCCTTAGTGAGAGCAGACGAGAGAGGACTAGGAGGCCTGCAACCATCTGGGCACACTAAGGAGAGGAAAGACACTTGTTATTGGCCGTCTCATGTCTGGCATTCTGTCTCTGCCGCATACAGACACTTACGTCTTCCTGGCCTCTCCTTCTGCCTGCACAGCCTTCTCAGCCCCTGCCAACAACCCACACCCAGCTAGCCCTCAGCTTCTGAAGGCAGAGGACATGCTTCCACCCTTACTTGTGAGACTTCTCTTTGACCTATGCCACCGCGGATATGACATTTTTAGAAAACTCATCTTTCTTCAACTTCCCTGACCCTCTGCCCTGTGTTACATTCTCTGACAGTCCTTCTGGCTACTTGCATGGGGAACGTTACTCCAGCCCTGCCACAGATGGAAGCACATCCAAGTCCAGCCCTGATGTTCTTTCCTGTCCTTCTGTGTCACCACAGTCACATCCAGTTTCTTACTGCTGATGCGCTCAAACTGGTGTGCAAAACCAATTCTCCCCCCTCCTCCTTCCTGTTCTTGTGGTTTTCCTATCTCATTAGGGGCCACCGTGCCCTCCTTGTCATTCAGGCTGGAAACCCCAAGGATTCCCACTTCTGGCCTCTCACATCCACCAGTCATCCCTTCATCTCTTCACTGACATGGCTGACACCACTGCCTCCTCTTTCCCATCCAGTTACCATTGCCCCAGGGTAAGCTCTTGTGAGAATACCACTTACCTCGTCTCCCGGCACCTGTTCCTCGCACTCGCAGTCCTCAAACGTGACCACTAGGAGGCCACAGACTGCTGTTGACATCTGGGTCCCTGTCAGCGGCATGAGTGGATCCAGGTGATTGCACACCAGGGATGTCAGTCTTTTGGCTTCCCTGGGCCACATTGGAGGAAGAATTATCTTGGGCCACACATAAAATGCACTAACACTAACAACAGAAGATGAGCAAAAAAAGAAAAAAAAAATCACAAAAACATCTCCTCATGTTTTGAGAAAGTTCACGAATTTGTGTTGGACCTCATTCAAAGCCATCCTGGGCTGCATGCGGCCTGTGGGATGCGGGTTGGACAAGCCTGCTGTACACTTTCTTCCAGCACCAACACCTACCCCAATCCCCTGCACAACATCTTGACTGGAGGCCACTCAATACAAAAGGAAGGGCAAACTCTTCAGCCCCACTACCCAAAGTCTCCACTGTTTGAGTTCTCCTTGGCTCTCCAGGCGAATCCTGCACTAAGGCCTCCAGCCAACTTCCGCACTCCTGCTGGGATCCTACATTTCAACCCTGTACCGGTCCGCTGCCCATAACAGGTTGCAGATCAAACACATAATTACCAGTTAATTTAAATTTCTGATAGACCAAGAATTTTTTTTTGAGTATAAGTATGCCCCATGCAATATCTGAAGAGTAGTCAGACTGAAAAGTCATTTTAAAAAAATCTAAATTCAAATTTAACTGGGCATCTTGCGTTCTATCTGGCAATCTAGCTGGAACTCTAGGTTTCTGTTTTCATAAAGGCTTTATTGATATATAGAAGGGTACAATGCAATGGTTTTCAATGTATTCACCCACTTGTGTAATCATCACCCCAGTCTCAGTGTAGAACATTTTAGTCTCCTCACAAAATCCCTGCACCAATTAATAGTTACTCATGGCCTCCACCTCCAGCGCTAGGTAACTACTAATCTATTTTTTTTGTCTTTATAGATGAGCTGATTCTGGATATTTCATGTGAATGGAACCATAGAATATGAGGTCTTTCATGACTGTCTTCTTTCACTTGCCATCAGGTTCTCAAGGTTCATCTGGGTTGTAGCATAGGCCAGAATTCCATTTTTTTTCATGGCCAAATATTATTCCATTGTATGGGTATACCACATTTTATTTATTCATTCACCTTTTGATGGACATTTGGATTGTTTGTAAGTCTTGGCTCTTTTTAATAATACTGTTATAAAAATTTTCGTATGTCTTTGTGTGGACATATGTTTTTATTTCCCTTGAGTATGTAACTAGACATGAAATTAATTGCCAGGTCATATGGTAACTTTATGTTTAACAGTTTGAGGAACTGCCAAACTCTTTTTCAAAGTGGCTGTGCCATTTTACATTCTCACCAACAAGTGTGAAATTTCCAATTTTCTACATCCTCAGCCACACTTGATATTGTCTGTCTTTTCGATGTTAGCCATCCTAGGAGCTGTGAAGTGGTATCACCTAGTGGTTTTTATTTGCATTTCTCTGATGACTAATAATTGCAGGCATCTTTTCATGTGCTTATAGCCATTTATTTATCTTCTCTGGAAAAATACTCAAATCCTTTGCCCATTTTGAAATTTTAAAAAATTACAAAATTTGGGAGGCTGAGACACGCCGATCACGAGGTCAGGAGATCAAGACCATCCTGGCTAACCCGGTGAAACCCCGTCTCTATTAAAAAATACAAAAAACTAGCCGGGCGAGGTGGCGGGCACCTGTAGTCCCAGCTACTCGGGAGGCTGAGGCAGGAGAATGGCGTGAACCCGGGAGGTGGAGCTTGCAGTGAGCTGAAATCCGGCCACTGCACTCCAGCCTGGGCGATAGAGTGAGACTCCATCTCAAAAAAAAAAAAAAAAAAAAAATTACAAAATTTTAGGAGTTATATATTCTGGATGCAAGTCCATTATCAGATATACAATTTGAAAATATATTTCCTCATTCTCTTTGTTGTCTTCTTCTTTTCTTTTTTAAAGTATCGTAGTCTTTGTTATGTACCCACACAACTCTGATGTTATTGACTCCCGAGGAATGCAGGGAAATGGGGGAGGGGCCAATTTTCAATGCTGAGGATTAAAAGAGGCCACCAATTCCCCATGTAAAGGTAGGCAGAGACTGCCAAATATCTGGCCAAACACCTGCTAATCGTTCTGTGTCCTTCATTGTTTATCTTTTCATCATTCCTCCTGTTAGGGGAGTAAAGTTTTTTTTTTTTCTTTTTTTAAAATAATTTTTAATTATTATGGGTGAGTAATAGTTGTAAATATTTATAAATATAAAGTATTATGGGGTACATGTGACGCTGTGATACAGGCCTCCAATGTTTAATGATCAAATCACGGTAATCAGGATATCCACCACCTCAAGTATTATTATTTCTTTGTGTTAGGGACATTCCAATTCCATTCCTTTAGTGATTTTAAAACATACAATAAATTATTTTCAGCTATAGTCTCCCTATTATGCTACTGAACACTGGATCTTGTTCACTCTACCTAAGTGTATCTTTGTACCCATTAACCATCTCCACTTTATCTCTCTCTCTTGTCTTTCCCTTTCTTGACTGTGTTCTTTGAAGTACAAAGTTTTCAATTTTGATGAAGTTCAATGTATCTATTTTTTCTTTTTCTGTTTGTGCTTTGGATGTCATATCTATCGAATCATTACCCTCGTTGGTAGTTGAGAGTGGGTGGTGTGGTGTCTGTCTCCTCTCTAGAACGTAAGTTCCACAGGGCAGGTGTTTCTCTCTGTATTCCCCAAATCCAGAAAAATGTCTAACACCTAGTGGGTGCTCAGTAATTATTTATTGAATGTGAAAAGAAATGAATAACGTGGATTTAATGATGGATGAAACAGGAGTGCAATTGGAAGGAACCCAAAGTAAAGGGAAAGTTCCCTTTTCATGATGAGGAGAGTTGAGTGCGTTTACAGACAGGATGGGAAGCACCGAAGGCAGTACACGAAGAAGCAGAGGAAATCGGGGCAATGCGTGGAGCAGATGGAGAGGGATATGTCTAGGCCACAGGTGAGACTTACCTTGCACGGGAGGCTCACCTTTCTCACAGAGCCACAGACGTGCATCTGGTGGGAACAGCAAAAGCTCACAGCTGGGGCCTGGCTGTTGTCTGTCTGTGCTGAGGCGGGTGATGCGATGTGCCTGCCTGAGGGTGTGGAGCTTGTAGAAGAGGCTGAGTGGAATCATGATCCGGAATAACTAAGGGATTCCAGTCTTTGCAGAAGACCCAGGGCGATGGGTAATCATCACTTTCTTGCCACCAGTTCCCATGCTTGGGGATGGGGGACATATTTCCCAACAGAACTCTACACCTGAAGAATAAGAGAAGCAGATAATCTGTACCCCAGGTCTGAATGGTGCCCCTGCACCCTGCCTCTATGCAGTGCACCCTTGGCTCTAACATGTAGGGGCCACTGGGTATATTTTTCTAGAGTTGAGGAGGTGTCCCCACCTCCAACCCTGCCCCAGCATCTTTCTTGTGCTTTTATCCAGAAACCTACTTCACAGAGTGAATTGAGCCTCCCTTTTCCTTTATTGTCCAGGGCTAAAATGTTCTCATTCTTGATGGTGTGTTATAAACACAAGCATTTATTCCTAATGGGCATTCTCCATTTCACGGCAAGTACTAACTCCAAAAATAAGCCATCGCTTCCACTGAAAGCAAATTGAGGATTTAACAACTATATCTGAGCATGGCTGAAGAAATGAGATGAAATTTTGGAGAAACATATTGTCCTGACAAAATGTCATTGCCCAGGGTGGAGAGGAGCCAATTATAGCTGTCTGGCAGGGCTGCAGCCGACGTCTCGAGGAGGGCTCCACAGATGGTGGTGGGATGCGCGTCCACCCTGGGTGAGGGCACCTGTGTGTCATTGCTCATCCCTCGCTTGGATCCATAAGCAAAACAGCATTTTTGAAGTAAAAGTGTCCCTGTTAGAAACAGGGGCTATGTCTTTTCTGCAGTGAAAGCAAAGGTGAAGAGAATTATGCTAGAAATGTCTCAGCTTCTGTTGTTTTAACTTGTGTGGACTGATTTCAGTCTTCGTGTCACCATACTATACCAGACACCAGGAGCCTGGTGGATTCATTTCCTTTCCAAGCTGACGGTGTCCCTTAACCCTGACTCTGGGTTTCCTTGACGCTGCCTGGAATTCTGACCTCTCCAGCACCCTCCACAGCCTCCTCTGGATTCAAAGTTCTCACAGTTCCAATAAAGAAAGTCCATGCTGCCTGACACGGGAAAGGTCAGCCATATTTACACTTTTGACTGAATATAGTTTAAAGCGAAAAAAATTGCAGAAAAGGTATTTTAAAAAATATTTAGGTTTGTGTGAGAGTTGGATGTTCCAAATATTGCTTTATTCAAACAGCTGGGAGGCAGATGCACCTGACCTTGGTTAAGCTATTTGCACTTGTAAATGTTAGAGTTTGACTGTATTAGTAAAATTGTATTCATTAATGTAAATTGCATGCAGTGAAAACTCTGTCTTTCCTGTGTGTATGTAAACAGTGTTTGCCTGAATTCGCAGGGCATGCACTCATTACGAACGCACTCAGATTTTGAAGGAGTATGCACTCTATTCTGGAAGTCATCTAGCTGTGATTCCTCCAAGATCCTTATTGTCAAAGTGTAAAATCAAACAAGCAGTAATTTAGCACCAGCCAGGTTGAGCACCTTTCAACCTTTGCAGTAGCTTCCAGCCCCAGGCTGCCACCATGGGTTTCATGCTGATGCAGCTTCTGGCCATATTTCTATCTTCCTGGGTTTTCTGAAAATACACGGGGCTGGTGGCTGGTGGACGCCGAAGCAGATCCAGGGGAGGCACTGCTGTTTGGTGGGAGGTCTTCACAATCCTCGCACAAAGCTGCTTTTATTTTATCCCTAAAGTCGTCCTAATGTGCATTTTCTTCACTCATCACCACACATGAGGCCTTTTAACACGAGCAAGGATTTCCTGCTTTGGGTCTTCACCTGCACCCTGAGTGATTACGGCAGACCCAGCTAGCTGTCTTGGCATAACCCACCCCATCCCTTCCTCCTTTTCAACATAGTTCCACTTTTTAAGGTACCTTCTGTGAGCCCTGAGCTGTCCAGCCTCAGAGAGCTCATCTGCATTGGTATAAATCAGCCCAGTGACTTCAGGCTTTTTTCCAATAATTCATTTAAGCAGGAGAGTAGCCTGCAAATCCGGCTGGGAGACACAGGGGTAGTGTACTGTGTTGGGGGTGGTGGTGCAGTGTGCCTGGGAAGGTTTTCTTTCCTCCAATAGAAAGAACTGAGGGATAAGCAGCATGGGATGTTGGATGAAAGTTTGGAACTGTTGCAGCCATCTTGCAATCACGAGGAATTATCTCACAAGAACAATCCAGCATGAAGGGTAAAAAGATAAAACTAATGTCGATCTATGAGGTGGAGTAGGATTAAAAAATCTTGGTTTCTGATGATATTTTTGAGCTGTTGAGTTAACTACTAACTTCAGGCTTCTTGTTAGGCGAGACAATATTGTCTTTATAGTTAAACCAAATAAATCAGGATTTTCTATAGCTTTCAGCAGAAGAATCCAAAATAGTAGTCTATGCCAAAGGTAAACTGATTATTGTTACTTACTGTATTTAACATTCCCAGTGATCCTCTAATGCCTTAGAAAAATTCAAATTCCTGGGTGTGGCCTAGGAGGCCCTCTAAGATCCAACTCATGTCCCCATCACTAGATTATTTTTTTACCTTCACTCCTCATCGCCCCCAAACCCCCACAAACAATGTCCACGCAAAAGCTCTTGCAGATCCCCAATTCACCATGCCCCATCCTGTTGCAATGTCTTCACATGGGCCCTGCAGTCATCCTAGAACATCTTGTGGCTGTGGATTTATCTGGATTATTCATCAATCCTTCTTCTAGACTCAGCCCAGGTCCTGTCTCCAAGGTATGATTCTCCACTCTTCTCTTCTGCTTGGCTGGGTGGTCCCCACTTTGTGCTTCCTCAGCTCCTTGTGCATCCTCTACCCTGGGGTCACCTTCCTGTGCTCTTTATTATTAGTGACATCAGGAGCCAACCCAGAGGTCATGGCCATGAAAGCCAGAGACAGATCTGACTTATCAACTCTCCCCAAGCATTGTTGGTCCATGAAGCTTAACGGGTATGACTAATGTGCCAGCTGAGCCCAGCTTAGAGAGGTAAGGCTTGATCACTCTGCCTTCATCTGTGCATCCTGATAGCATGGCACTGTTTACATTGCTATTTTTAAAAGAGTTTTATTCTTTTCTTTTTCAATTTTTATTCTGGATTCCGGGGGTACATGTGCAGGTTTGTTGCAAAGGTATATTGTGTGATGCTGGGGTTTCAGGTACGATTAAGTCCATCACTCAGGAAGTGAGCATAGTACCCAATAGGTAGTTTTTCAACACGTGCTCCCCTCTCCTCCCTCCCCTTACATTCCCCAGTGTCTGTTGTTCCCTTCTTTGTGTCTGTATGTACTCAATGTTTAGCTCCCACTTATAAGTGAGAACACACAGTACTTGGCTTTCTGGTCCTGCATTAGTTGGCTTAGGGTAGTGGGCTCTAGCTGCATCCCTGTTGTTGCAAAGCATATGATTTTGTTCTTTTTTATGACTGTATAGTATTTAATGGTGTATATGGACCGCATTTTCTTTACACAGTTCACCACCTGTGGACACCTAGGTTGATTTCATGTTTTTGCTGTTGTGAATTGTGTTGTGCTACACCTACAGGTGCATGGGTCTTTTTGGCAGAACAATTTATTTTCCTTTAGGTACACACTGAGTATAGGATTGCTGGGTTGAATGGTAGTTCAACTCTGTTCTTTGAGAGATCTCCAAATTGCTCTTCACAGAGGCTGAACTAATTTACATACCTATCAACAGTGTATAAAACGTGCATAAGCTTTCCCCTTCTTCTCAACCTTGCCCATGTATTTTTTTTTTTTTTTACTTTTTAACAAAACCATCCTGACTGGTTTGAGATGGTGTCTCATTGTGGTTTTGATTTGCATTTCTCTGGTGGTTGGTGAGGCTGAGCATTTTTTCATGTTTCTTGGCCACTTGTGTGTCTTGAGAAGTGTCTGTTTCTGTTCTTTTGCCCACTTTTTAATGTTTTTTTTTTTTTTCCTTGTTGATTTATCTAAGTTCCTTACAGATTCTGGATACTAGGCCTTTGTCAGATGCAGAGTTTCTGAATGTTTTCTTCCATTCTGTGTGTTGTCTGCTTATTCTGCTGATAGTTTGTCTTACTGTGCAGAAGCTCTTCAGTTTAATTGGGTCCCACTTGTCAACTTATGGTGATTTTTAAACTCAGTTTCCATGTGTCCAGTTTATCACCATAGTAACCCACACCCCATAATAATTGTTGGGGACCATAATCAACAAAGGAGGGGAAATGACCTTGTGCTTGTCCCCAGGCTTCTCACAGGGTAGTCTGTGGCCCCTGCTGGGTTGGGGTGGGCAGTGCCCCAGGAAAGCTCCAGGCGGGCTCTCAGGTGCGTCTGGGAACACTGCTCACCGCCTCAGCAAGGGCCAGATCAAGAAGATCCTCACAGCACTAAAGAGAGAGGCACAGACGCCCACCTCTCTGTCCAGTTCTATCCTAATCATTCAAGGAGTTGGGCAAAGCTTGATGATGACAGGGAACTCAGTGTCTCCTCCCACTGTGTCAGAAGAGAAGTAGAAGGCTGCAGGGAGTGAGGCCGAATGTGTGCCGCAGGTTAGAGACCTCTGTGTGCTAGGACCTGGGCCCCAGGGTAGCCCACCCGAGTCCATTAAGCCATCGTCCATGTTCTTGCCAATACTCTCTTTTGGCCTTCATCTATTAGACTATATGAGCCTTTGAGGAAATGGCCTATTTCATATTTTGTATATCTCCAGAACAAAGCAATCTAAAAAATTCCATGTACCTGGCGTGCTGCCTGATTTGTAGCCTGCATTCACTAACTCTTAGCTGGAGAGCTGTTAATTTAGCACTGAGCATTCTGTCTTCTCCTGGGTTTCTCTCTCCTGCTGTGTTCTCAGCATTCTCATGCTATTTCCTTCCTGTTCACACGCTTGGGGTTTCCTCACCCAGCCATTTCCAGAATTCACCTCTCTCCTAAAGCCTCCCGGTCCCTAAGGATTTTGCTGATGTGGAGCAAGACTGGAGCCTCTGCTGGGCGTCCTGGAGCCAGCGAGTGATGGGAATCATGTATGACATGATAGACACATATGTGGCACCCTCCATGACAGGGCACACAGCTTCCTGGGGGACACAAGTACATGTGTCTTGTGGGAGGAATTCTAGAATGACAGAGAGGGTGGTGCATCCACTCAACCAACCAGGGAGGGGAATTCAAGGGAGATTTCAGAGAGAAAGGCACATCAGAGCTGGGCATTGAGGGAAACGTGGGAGTTTCCAAGGCAGAAAGTCAGGGAAGGGCACCAATGACAGAGGAAACAGAAGTGACATGGCTGTGGCAAGTGAAGAGTGAGCTCGATGTAGCTCTCTGCCTTGAGGCCGCAGCCCTTCTGCCCTGGATGGCTGTGTTCCTCGCCAAATGCCACCCCCGCACCCAGCCAAGTCCCGCTGGTACCCAGTGGAGTCATGATCCAAGGGCGCCCACCCAAAGGCTCAGAAGGAATCTCTGACACGTGCGGAGAGGCAGAAGGAGAAACTATCTCAGGAATAATGGTCAGGAAGAGCTGGTGGGGGTGCGCTGAGAACCCAGATGGGTTGGAAATATCGGGAAGCAGCAACAAGGGGTAAGCTGGGAAGATGGGTTGGCAGAGAGGAGAATGCAGTGGACATGCAGAGGAAGCAGGTGACGGACTGCAGCCTTAGCTCTGGGGCTGCCTGCATTTACTCCCCTGCCACAAACCAGGAGTAAATGCTCATTGCTATTAAGCAGCTCCCCCAGGGTGGCAGGGCTTGTGAGCCAGGGAGCTGGGGTTAGAATCCCGCTCTGGCCTAACGCCAAAAGTCATGCCAGCTGAAAAGAGCAGAAGACAGCAAATCTAAGTCACAGCAAAGCGTTACTTACTGTTCTCCAGAGGAATGCTCAGCGTCATATAAGGAAATAGAGGCTCCCTCGAGAGTAAAAAAATGACTTTAATATTTACGACAATAATAGCGAGCATTTATTGCGCACTTACTATGTGCAAGCACTGCTCTAAGTACTTTGCATGAATTATCTCATTTCAGGAGACTTTACTGCATACTCTGTTCCAGTACTTCTTTTTCCATAAGTTACTCCCGGAATCGGGGCTGACGGCTAATGCACGGTAGCCATTTTTCACAGCATCCTCTGGTTTGGGGTGGCTGTCAAGTGTGTGCTAGTTCTGGGATTCATACACTTTTTACTTCATTTCTTCATCCTAGCCCCAGTACAAATCAATGGGAAAAAATTAGCAGAGAGGAGTTTGACCAGTTGCACGACCACTGACTTAAATATTAATAAAATGATTATGGCACATGATGGTTTACATGATTAAGAGTGTTGGATCTTTCTCAAAGTATTTTCACACTTACATCATTCGTGTCTCATAACACTCCCTTTTCCCTGTGAGTTTTTGTGCTACTGCGACCCATCTCCTTGCTGGTAAGCCAGGGGATGTCCAGAGGAGGGAGGTGGTTGGGGGTGTGGGTCCCTGAGGGGACGGCCGCCTGAGCTCTCAGGCTGGGTTCCAGCTCCTGGGTCAGTTGTAAGGAATGCTATGAGTCGGAGCATGGTCACTGTGTCATGCACTGCTGGTCTCTCCCTGGTTTGGTGGAGTTGCTCTGAATGGGACCAAAACTAGATGGACTGAATCTTCCTCTTTCTTTTGAAAATCTCTGGCCCAGGCCAGGCTGGGTGCATCCTGGGGGTTTCCCGGGGCCTCCTGTTCTCACTGGGCTGGGACACATCATCCTGCAGGCTGTGGACTTTCTCCCATGCCACGTTATTCATTCTCCTGTTTATTCAGTCACGTGTGCATGTATTCGCTCAGCCGTCCATCCACCCAATTTTGACACCTGAGGTCAGGCGAGGATCTTGGGCTGTCATCCTCCTTGGCCTGTTCAGCCATCGTCTGCTTGCAGGGGCTCCTTGTGTGGCTGCCTCCCTCTTATGGGGGACCTTCTTCATCAGCTCAGGCCTCATCTTCTCTGTGGCTGAGTTCTACCTCCAGCACTCCAGCAAACTCCCCAGGGTCTTCTCCAGAAGAAACGAGGGTATTTCCGGGACCAGTGCATGCCCCACAGGAGGGCACAGGTCCTGAGCGGTGCTCATTCAGCTGTCCATCCACCCATTCCTTCCTTCATTTTTCTTGTAGTGAAATACATGTCACAGGGCATTTACCATCTTAGCCATCTTGACATCTTGAAGTGTGCAGTTCGGGAGCATGAAGTACATTCACATTGTTGTGTAACCATCACCACTCTCCTTCTCTAAAACTTTTTTTTTTTTTCTTGAGACAGAGTCTCGCTCTGTTGCCCAGGCTGGAGTGCAGCAGCGTGATCTCGGCTCACTGCAAGCTCCACCTCAGGTTCCAGCAATTCCCTGCCTCAGCCTTCTGAGTAGCTGGGATTACAGGCACCCGCCACCACGCCCAGCTAATTTTTGTGTTTTTAGTAGAGATGGGGTTTCACCATCTTGGCCAGGCTGGTCTTGAACTCCTGACCTCCTGATCCACCCAACTTGGCCTCCCAAAGTGTTGGGATTACAGGTGTGAGCCACTACGCTCGGCCTCCAAAACTTTTTAATCTTCCCAAACTTAAACTCTGAACCCACTAGACAATGACTCCCCATCCCTCCTCCCCCCAGCCACTGGCACACACCATTCTACTTTTTGTCTCTGTGAATGTGACTCCTGGAGGTATCTCATCTAAGTGGGATCACACAGTATTTTTATTTTTGTGTCTGGCTTCTTTCTCTTAGCACGATCTCCTCAAGGTTCATCCATGTCATGGTGTGTATGAGAATCTCCTTCCTTTTTCAGGCTGAATGATATGCTGTTGTATGTATGCATGTGGCATGTGGGGTCCCACTGTTTCCCCCACTTCTGTCTCTGTCCTGCCTGAGAAACACTGAGGGCCTTGACCACTGTGTGGCCTGGGCAGCTGCGTGTTTCCCTTGTAAGCTTGTACCCAAGCTGGTGCCTTGAATTGCTCAGGCATCAGTGATAAAGCTGTTGAAGCTGGTGTGCGAAAACACCTGTTTTCAGACATACCCGGTAGATCATCTCTTTTCTTACTCTCCATCCCGAGGATGCTGAAGCCCTCTGTGTGTAAGTTCCCCTAACGAAAGCTTTGGATGCATCCCCTCACATTTAGTGCTCTTTTTTTTTCTTTTACCAAATCCCAACTGGCTCCATCTTGGGATGGCTTGGGGTAGTCCCTCGTGGGAATTCCCCCGCCGCCTGTTTTGCCGTAACTCCAGCAGGAGCTTCAGCTGCAGGGAACTGCACGCCATACTTTGCCTGTCCACTCCTCCGTGGACGGACACTTGGGTTGCTTCCATGCCTCGGGTATTGTGAATAATGCTGCTATGAACACGGGGGTGTGCAAACCTCTTAGACACCTTGCTTTCTAATATTATGGGAATATACCAGAAGCAGGATTGCTAGATCATATGATAGTTCTATTTTTAACTTTTTGAGGAAATGCATGCTGTTTTCCATGGCAGTCCATCTGTTCATTTTTAAGCACAGCGCTGCCCTCTGTGGAGGGCACTGTGGCAGCCTTCCCCGCAGGCTGGGCTCTCTGCACTCTCGTGCATGCCCGGCATGAAGTGGTAGTCAGTGAATACTGTGCTGAAGATTAACCAAGTGAATGGGATGCCTTCCCTTGGAAGACCTAGGGAAATTTCCTTTTACCCCAGAGCAATCTCAAAAGCACCAAAGACTCCGAGTCTCTCATTCTCCTGCTCACCCTCTCCCCATCTGCAGAGGCCGAGAGGAAGCTCCTGACCCTACCTAAAACACCACTTGTATTCAGTGTATGGGGAAACATTTGTGGTCCTGCAAGGATGGGGTGGGATTTGCAAATTTGCTTCACAAGCACTTCCTCTGTTGGGCTGAGGCAGTGAGAATTGTTGCATTTCCAGAAATCCAGTGATCTGTAATTGTCTCTGTGAACCAGTTGGCACTTTTCATTCTCCGTGGTCGTGGCTGAGACACTTGCCTCAATGGAGGTTCCAGCAGCAAACGCGTCATGTTGCAAATGCTCCTCTGCTGTGCAGGTGTCCCTGGGCATAGGACATTCTCGTGGTTTGCACATCCAGGCTGATTTGGGGGAGAGATTCACTTCTGACAGCAGATCTTTAATACAACTAAAGAAATGATGGTGCTGTCTGCATTCACCTGCTGCTGGATGACTCACTGCTGTGAAGTCGATGCTATCGCTGCTTGTCGGAAAAGTTTAAACTTGCAGTTTGGGAAGAAACATATGCCCTTGTTACATAATGTTGGGATACAGTGACTTCATTATAGACCGAAGCTTAATGAAAGCAATAGTTGAATTACCCCAACAATGATGGGAAAATGTCAAAACACACAGGAGCTAACTGACAGAGCTCCAATGGACAAAGCTGGAGAAAATGGAGAACAAAAATAAGTAACAGAGTATTGAATTATGACTCAAAGTATAAACTAAATATCTATGTGTCCATTATGATATAAACAAATAATTGACAAATAAACAAATGGGAGACAATGGACAGCTCTTCCACGCAGGAGAATCCACCCTCAAAGAGGTGGAAGGTAACTCCCAGCCCTGTACATGTGGGCTATGTGTTGTGACTTCCTTCCAAAGAGTACTCTGTGGAAAAGGAGAGCAAAGGATACCTTTACAGTGGGGAAACCTGACAGAAGCTGCTGTATCCAGGTGTTCTAGGTCAACACCAACAGTGGTTAGTAAAGCTGATAGTGTACACCCTTGATATCACATGATGAGAATGGTACTTTTCCTCTGTGATCTTTCTCTGCAAAACCTATAACCCCGGTTTAATCATGAGAAAAACAGCAGATAAATCCCAACTGAGGGATGCTCAACAAAATACCTGATCAGTACTCCTTACAACTCGCAGGGTCATCAAAAGCAAGGAAAGATTGCGAAACTGTCGCAGCCAAGTGGCGCCTAAGGAGACATGACGACAAAATGTAATGTAGGGTCCTGGGACAGAAAAAGGACATGCAGGGACAACCGAGGATATATGAATACAGAGTGCATTTTAGTTAATACCTAACTGTATTCACTCGTTAATTGTGCAAAATGTACTATACTACTATAAGATACTAATTATAGGAAAAACTGGGTGTGAGGTGTGTGGGAACTCTGTACTGTCTTTGAAGCCTTTCTGTAAATATAAAACTACTCTAAAATGGAAAGTTCATTAAAAACTAAAAAACGGGAGGGGCCAAGGTGGCCAAATAGGAACAGCTCCAGTCTACAGCTCCCAGCAAGACCAACACAGAAGGTGGGTGATTTCTGCATTTCCAACTGAGGTACCCAGTTCATCTCACTGGGACTGGTTAGACAGTGGGTGCAGCCCACGAAGGGTGAGCAGAAGAAGGGTGGGGCGCTGCTCCACCCAGGAAGTACAAGGAGCCAGAGGACCTCCCTCCCGCAGCCAAGGGAAGTGGTGAGGGACTGTGCTACCCCCCTCGGGTACTGCGTTTTTCCCACAGAGTTTTGCAATATGCAGATCAGGAGACTCCCTTATGAGTCTACACCAGCAGGGCCCCGGGTTTCAAACACAAAACTGGGCGCCTGTTTGGGCAGGTACTGAGCTAGCTGCAGGAGTTTTTTCATACTCCAGCAGTGCCTGGAACTCCAGCAAGACAGAAGAACCGTCGACTCCCCTGGAAAGGGGGCTGAAGCCAGGAAACAAAGCAGTCTCCCCCAGGGGGCCCCACTCCCACAGAACCTAGAAAGCTAAGAACCACTGGCTTGAAATTCTCACGGCCAGCACAGCAGTCTGGAGGCAACCTAGGACGATTGAGCTTGGTGCGGGGAGGGGCATCCACTATTACTGAAGCTTTAGTAGGTGGTTTTCTTCTGACAGTGCTAAGGAGACTGGGAGGTTTGGACTGGGTAGAATTCACCACAGCACAGCAAAGCGGCTGTGACCAGACTGCTTCTCTAGATTCCTCCTCACTGCACAGGACATCTCTGCAGGAAATGCAGCAGCTCCAGTCAGGGGCTTACAGATACAACTCTCATCTCCCCGACACAGAGCACCTTCGGGGAGCGGGGTTGTGGTTGCATCTTCAGCGGACTTAATCTTTCCTGCTTGCCAGCTCTGAAGACAGTGGTGGATCCTGACAAGCAGGATTCTCCCAGCACAGCGCACCAGCTCTCCTAAGGGACTAGACCTGCCTCCACAAGTGGGTCCCTGACCCTTTTGACTCCTGACTGGGAGAGACCTCCCAACAGGGGCTGACAGACACCTCATACAGGAAAGCTCTGGCTGGCACCAGGCCGGTGCCCCTCTGGGACGAAGCTTCCAGAGGGAGGAGCAGGTAGCAATCTTTGCTGTTCTGTAGCCTCCATTGGTGAAACCCAGGTGAACAGGGTCTGGAGTGGACCTCCAGCAAACTGCAGTAGACCTGCAGTAGAGGGATCTGAGTGTTAGAAGAAAAACAAACAGAAAACAATGACAACAACATCAACAAAAAAGACGCCTCCCACCCCCAATACTCCATCCAAAGGTCATCAGCCTCAAAGATCAAAGGTAGATGAATCCATGAAAATGAGGGAAAACCAGCACAAAAACACTGAAAATTCAAAAAACCAGTATAACTTTTCTTCTCCAAATGATCGCAAAATCTCTCCAGCAAGAGCGCAAAACTGGACAGAGAATGAGATTGACGAATTGATAGAAGTAGGCTTCAGAAGGTGGGTAATAAACTCTTCTGAGCTGAAGGAGCATGTTCTAACCCAATACAAGGAAGTTAAGAACCTTGATAAAAGGTTACACGAACTGCTAAGTAGAATAACCAGGTTAGAGAGGAACATAAATGACCTGATGGAGCTGAAAAACACATCATGAGAACTTTGTGAAGCATACACAAGTATCAATAGCTGAATTGATCAGGCAGAAGAAAGGATATTAGAGACTGAAGACCACCTTGCTGAAATAAGGCATGCAGACAAGATGAGAGAAAAAAGAGTGAAAATTAATGAACAAAGCTTCCAAGAAATATGAGACTATGTGAAAAGATATGGGAATATGGGACTATGTGTATTGATAGGGGTACCTGAAAGTGACAGGGAGACTTGAACAAAGTTGGAAAACACACTTCAGGATGCTTTCCAGAACTTCCTCAACCTAGCAAGACAAGCCAACATTCAAATTCAGGAAACACACAGAACACCACTAAGATACTCCATGAGAAGATCAACCCCAAGACACATAATCGTCAGATTCTTCAAGGTTGTAATGAAGGAAAAAATGTTAAGGATAGACAGAGAGAAAAGTCAGGTCACCCACAAAGGGAAGCCCATCAGACTAACAGTGGATCTCTCAGCAGAAACCTTACAAGCCAGAAGAAAGTGGGGGCCAATATTCAACATTCTTAAAGAAAAGAATTTGCAACCCGGAATTTCATATTCGGTCAAACTAAGTTTCATAAGTGAGGGAGAAATAAAATCCTTTACAGACAAGCAAATGCTGAGGGATTTTGTCACCACCAGGCTTGCATTGCAAGAGCTCCTGAAGGAAGCACTAAACATGGAAAGGAAAAACCAGTACCAGTCAACTGCAAAAATATACCAAAATATAAAGACCAATGACACTATGAACAAACTGCAGGAAATACAGCAGCTTCAGTCAAACTAATGTGCAAAATAACCAGCTAGCATCATGATGACAGGTTCAAATTCACACATAACAATATTAACCTTAAATATAAATGAGCTAAATGCCCCAATTAAAAGACACAGACTGGCAAATTGGATAGAGTTAAAACTCATCAGTGTGCTGTATTCAGGAGACCCATCTCATGTGCAAAGACACACATAGGCTCAAAATAAAGAGATGGAGGAAAATTTACCAAGCAAATAGAAAGCACAAAAAAGCAGGGGTTGGAATCCTAGTCTCTGATAAAACAAACTTTAACCCAACAAAGAATAAAAAAACAAAAAAGACAATGAGGGGCATTACATAATAGTAAAGGGAACAACCCAACAAGAAGAGCTAACTATCCTAAATATATATGCACCCAATACAGGAGCATCCAGATTCATAAAACAAGTTCTAAGAGACCTACAAAGAGACATACACTTCCACACAATAATAGTGGGAGACTTTAACACCCCACTGTCAATATTAGACTGATCAATGAGACAGAAAATCAACAAGGATATTCAGACCTTGAACTCAGCTCTGGAGCAAGTGGACCTAATAGACATCTACAGAACTCTCCACCCCAAATCAACAGAATATGCATTCTTCTCATTGCCACATGGCACTTATTCTAAAATTGACCACATAATTGGAAGTAAAACACTCCTCAGCAAATGCTAAAGAACTGAAATCATAACAAACAGTCTCTCAGATCACAGTACAATCAAATTAGAACTCAGGATTAAGAAACTAACTCAAAACTGCACAAGTACTTGGAAATTGAACACCCTGCTCCTGAATGACTCCTGGGTAAATAACAAAATTAAGGCGGAAATCAGGAAGTTCTTTGAAACCAATGAAAACAAACGGACAAGGTACCAGAATCTGTGGACCACAGCTAAAGCAGTGTTAAGAGGGACATTTATAGCACTAAATGCCCACATCAGAAAGCTGGAAAGATCTCAAATTGGCACCTTAACATCACAATTAAAAGAACTAGGGGAGCGAGAGCAAACAAATTCAACAGCTAACAGAAGACAAGAAATAACTAAGAAACTGCAGGCCACCATCCTCAGCAAACTAACACAGGAACAGAAAACCAAACACCGCATGTTCTCACTCATAAGTGGGAGTTGAACAATGAGAACACCTGGACACAGAGAGGGGAACAACACACACTGGGGCCTGATGGGGGGTCGGAGGCAAGGGGAGGGATAACATTAGGACAAATACCTAATGCATGCGGGACTTAAAACCTAGATGACGGGTTGATAGGTGCAGCAAATCACCATGGCACATGTATACCTGTGTAACAAACCTGCACAATCTGCACATATATCCTGGAACTTAAAGTAAAAACAAAACAAAACAACACACACACACACACACACACACACACATACACACAAAACCCCAAAACTAAAAAACAAACAAAAACAAAAAGGAAAAAATGGCAATAAAGGAAGAAAAAACCAGTGATTGCACTGTGTGATTTTCTTCATCTCCCAGGTCACATCAATGAGTGTGTGATGTGTTCTGAGTATGAACCACAGAACAATTCTGCTGGGCCTTCTCCCTTTAGTCATGCCAAAGAAGTCACGTTGGAATCATGGCTCATAGACCTATTGGCCTGGTTCCCTCTAATAACACGTGGGAGATAGGGGATGCGATAAAGGTGGTGGGTGTGGCAAGGAACAATGAGAAGTAATGTCCTGCTAAACTAAATTCTGATTTTTAATCAAGAATTATTTGGTAAACTCAGATAGTAGGACTCTTGGAAGAGATCAACAAAGTATTTTAAAAATTGGAAGTTTTGGCCGGGCGCAGTGGCCCATGCCTGTAATCCCAGCACTTTGGGAGGCCGAGGCAGGTGGATCATGAGGTCAGGGGTTCAAGACCAGCCTGGCCAAGATGGTGAAACCCCGTCTCCACTAAAAATACAAAAAAATTAGCCAGGCGTTGTGGCACGCGCCTGTAATCCCAGCTACTCTGGAGGCTGAGGCAGAGAATTGCTTAAACCTGGAGGGGCGGAGGTTGCAGTGAGCCGAGATCGTGCCACTGCACTCCAGCCTGGGCGACAGAGCAAGACTCCATCTCAAAAAAAAAAAAAAGGGAAGTTTTGAATATACTTCGATCATTTACTCCATCACTGAAAAACTGTCAACACTTCCAAATATACACATATTTATTTTTTATAAATATGAATGCATGCACCAATATTCTTAGCTAACATCCTAAGCCACACTGTATGTTTAAAAAGTTTGTCACCCTCAAAAATGGACATAATTTATGTATCATGTTGTCTTTATGACAATTTCTAACTTGAGCTGCTTCATGCCAGGTGTGATTAATTTGCTGTAGTTTTCACTAATTATTTGGTATGATTTGGTTGACAGATTCTGTACTTGGAGTATAAAAAATGTCAGCTCTGAAAATAAGGTATGGCATAATTGGCCTTGCATGTCACTATTTTAAACTGCGATAAAGTTTCTTGCAGGAATCGTTATAAAATTCATGTCCATTTTGGGGGGCACTAGTTTACCTAAAACTTGTAAACACATGTGATTGGATACAGTCTGCAATACTTGGCAATGCACGGAGCGCTCATGAGCAAGTGGGTCCCAGGGGCGGCCCCTTCACACGAGCCTCCCTGCCTTCAGGTTCCTCATGTGGGCTGACAACAAAGCAGCCCAGGACCACTTCAGGGGCTTAACATAAGCAAAGCATTAAGGGGGCTACTGCCTCTGGCTCCTCCCAAGTAGCTGGGATTATAGGCAAGGGCCACCATGCCTTACTCATTTGTATTATAAACCAGAGTTTAATAGAACTACACCCAGCTTAGAAAAACTCAAAGCTATACGTAAACCAAAACCAGAATGCCGCATGGTGTGGACAAAGGGCAGCATTTCTGACCCCTTGGCTCAGCTGACCCCCAAATAAAAACCAATAAAGAGGACAAATCAAGAAAATAATGTATCAACTAGGATAGGATTATTGTTATCAGAAAGGACAACCAGCCATATGGTAGGAAGGAAAAAGGTGCATTGTTTTGTCTGTAATTTAAAGCAGTCCTTTCTAACCTGGTAGACATTCTGATCCACCCCTCAAGTCCTGCTAGTTTGACCCATGAATCATCAGACCTTGCCATTGTCAACCCACAGTCCTCTTTAATTTAATTTAATTTAATTTTTTTTTTTTTGAGACGGAGTCTCACTCTGTCGCCAGGCTGGAGTGCAGTGGCACCATCTCAGCTCACTGCAACCTCCACCTCCAGGGTTCAAGCAATTCTCCTGCCTCAGCCTCCCAAGTAGCTGGGACTACAGGCACATGCTGCCACGCCCAGCTAATTTTTGTGTTTTAATAGAGACGGGGTTTCACCACGTTGCCCAGGCTGGTCTCGAACTCCTGAGCTCAGGTGATCTACCCGCTTCACCCTCCTGAAGTGCTGGGATTATGGGTGTGATTAATTTAATTTAATTTAATTTTTAATTTTTATTTTTTGAGATGGAATCTCGCTCTGTCACCCAGGATGGAATGCAATGGCATGATCTCTATCTTGGCTCACTGCAACTTCTGCCTCCTGGGTTCAAGCAATTCTCCTGCCTCAGCCTCCTGAGTAGCTTGGATTACAGGTGCGTGCCACCACACCCGGCTAATTTTTGTATTTTTAGTACAGATGGGGTTTCACGAACATCTTGATCAGGCTGGTTTGGAACTCCTGACCTTGTGATTTGCCCACCTCGGCTTCCCAAAGTGCTGGGATTACAGGTGTGAGCCACTGCACCCTGCCAATTAATTTTATTTTTAACAGAAAAGCCTGTTTCGGTTTTTACTGGAGGATCACATGGCCCATAGACCTTTTTTAAAAAATAATTTTTTATTTTGAAATAATTATAAATTCACATGCAGTTGTAAGAAATTATTTAATAGAGTTCATGCCATCTTTTTTCAACTTGGATTATTCTATTTATTATTCTTGCCTCATTGGTCTGGTTAGAACTTCTAGAATGATTCTAAATAGAAGTGGCAAAAGCAGGCATCTTTGTCTTATTCTTCACCTAAGGGGAAAATGTTCTCAGTCTTTCATTGTGTTCTATGATACAAGTTGTGGGTTTTCATTATGGCCCTATCATTTTGAGGAAGTTTCTTTCTGTTTCTCCTATATTGAGTATGTGTTCCATTAAAAGATATTAACGTTTTTCATATGCTTTTTCTGCATCAACTGAGATAATCATGTAGTTTTTTCTTCATTAATTTTTATTGTTGAACCATCTTTCCATTCCAGGAACAAATCCTACTTGGTCCTGTTATGTAATCAATCCTTTTAATATGCTGAGTTTTGTCTGGTAGTATTTTGCTAGAGATTTTTGCATCTATATTCACAAGGGATAGTGATCTGTAGCTTTCTTGTAGTGCGTTATAAGTAGAAATCCTTAAAGAATGCACAGAAGATTGCTTGAATTAATAAATGAATTCAGCAAAGTTGCAGCATATAAAATCAACACATAAAAGCAAATTATATTTCTAAATACTTGCCATGAACAATCCCCCCCAAAAATAATAATAATAAATTCCCTTTATAATAATATTCAAAAAGAACAAAATACTTGGGAATAAATTTAACCAAGGAGGCAAAAGCCTTGTATATTGAAAACTAAAAAATATTGATGACAAAATAAATGGAAAGACATCCCATGTTGATACATCAGAAGACTTAATGTAATTAAGATGCCAATACTGCCCTAAGCAACCTATAAATTCAATACAATCTCGGCCGGGCGTGGTGGCTCACGCCTGTAATCCCAGCACTTTGGGAGGCTGAGGTGGGAGGATTACGAGGTCAGGAGATCGAGACCTTCCTGGCTAACATGGTGAAACCCCATCTCTACTAAAAATACAAAAAATTAACCAGGCGTGGTGGCGGGCACCTGTTGTCCCAGCTACTCGGGAGGCTGAAGCAGAAGAATGGCGTGAACCTGGGAGGCGGAGCTTGCAGAGAGCCGAGATCAGGCTACTGCATTCCAGCCTGGGCGACAGAGCGAGACTGTCTGAAAAGCAGCAACAACAACAACAACAACAACAACAACAACAACAACAATTCAATACAATCTCTATCAAAATCTTAATGGCATTTTTTATGAAAATAGAAAAACCTATTTTAAAATAGGTTTTAAAGAATCTTAAGGGACCCTCAATAGCCAAAACAATCTTGTAAAATAATAAAGTTGAACTCATATTTTCTGATTTCAAAACACACTACAAAGCTACAGTAATCAAAACAGTGGAGTACTGGCATAAAACAATGGAATAGAGTATAAAGCCCCAAATAAACCCTCCCATATGTGGTCATATAATTTTTGACAAAGGGTGTCAAGACCATTCAACATGAAAGGCCAGTGTTTTTAATGAATGGTACTGAAAAAAACTGGATTTCTACATGCAAAAGAATGAAACAGGACTCTATCTTATACCTTATTTACAAAAATTAACTAAAAATGGATTAAAGACCTAAACTGACAGGCAAAAACTATACAAAATTTAGAAGAAAACAAATGAAAATCTTCATGTTGTTGGATTCTGCAATGATTTCTTAACAACTACCTACAGAATAGGGAAATAGCTACAAAGCATACGTCTAAAAGGGATTAATATCCAGAGTCTCTATAAAAGTCCAACAACTCAACGATCACTACCACCACAAAACAAACAATCCAACTGGAAAATGGGCAAAGGACTCAAATAGACATTTCTACAAGAAGATAAACAAATGACAATAAGTACATGAAAAATTATTCGGCATCACTAGTTATCACAGAAATGCAAATAAAAATCCCACTGAGGTAACACTTTATACTGATTCAGAGGGCTATTGTCAATAAATTGGAAAATAATGAGTACTGGCAAAAATATGGAGAAATTAGAGACCTCAAGCATTGTTGGTGGAGATGTAGAATGGTGTGGCTGCTTTTGAAAACAGTTCAGTCGTTCCTCAAAAGGCTGAACATAGAATTACCATGTGATCTAGCAATTCCACTCTTAGGTATATGCCCCCAAAGAATTGAAAACAGAGACTCAAACACGTACTTGTATACCAGTGATCATAGTAGCATTGTGCACAATGGCCAAAAGGTGGAAACAATCCAGGTGTCTATCAACAGATGAATAAATAAAATGTGGCATTACACACAAAAAAGGACTAAAATTCAGACAGATGCTATGACATGAAGCTTGAAAATGTTGTGCTAAGTGAAATAATTCAGAGATGAAAGTACAAATATTGAATAATTGCATTTATAGGAGATATCTAGAATAGGTAAATTCAAGGAGACAGAAAGTAGAGTAAAGGCTACTAGAGGTTGGGTAAAGGGAAAACTGGATCCTACTTTATACCTGATTTAGGGTATAAAGGAGTTATTGCTTAATGGGTACAGAATTTCTGTTTGGGATGATGAGAAAGTTCTGGAATTACATAGTGGTGATGGTTACATAACATTGTAATGCCACCAAATGTACACTTTAAATGGTTAAAATAGTACTTTTTATGTTATGTAAATTTCACCACAATTAAAACCATTAAAAGAGTTGACTGGGTGCGGTGGCTCACGCTTGTAATCCCAGAACTTTGGGAGGCCGAAGCAGGAGGATCACTAGGGCCCAGGAGTTGGAGATCAGCCTAGGCAACACGGTAAGACCCCATCTCTACCAAAAAAAAAAAAAAAAAAGGCCAGATGTGGTGGTGCTCGCCTGTAATTCCAGCTACTTGGGAGGCTGAAGCAGGGGCATTGCTTGAACCCAGTAGGCCAAGGCTGCAATGAGCTATGATCACACCACTGCCTTCCAGCCTGGGTGACAGAGTGAGATCCTGTATCAAAAAATAAAATAAAATAAAAATAAATAAAAAGAGAAATAATACAAAGATCCCAGGTACGCTTTACCCAGTTTGTCCAATGATAACATCTTGCAAAGTTACAGCACAATATTATAGCCAGGAAAGTGGCATTGAGACAATACATGTTTCTTCTTCAGGTTCCACTAATTTTATTGCTTTCATTTTTTGTGTATTTGGGTATTTGGTTCTATAAAATTTATCACATGTGTAGATTCATGTATATATATACCTGTTCAGGTATATTTACTTCGCTGAAGTAAAGATAATAGGACAGTTCCACCACTCATCATCACAAGGATCCTGCGTTACACTTTTTTTTTTTTTTTTTTTTTGAGATGGTGTCTTGCTCTATCTCTCAGGCTGGAATACAGTGGCATGATCTAGGCTCACTTCAACCTCTGCCTCCTGGGTCCGAGCAATCCTTCTGCCTCAGCCTTCTGAGTAACTAGGATTGCAAGTGTGAGCCACCATGCGTGGCTAATTTTTATACTTTTAGCAGAGATGGAGTTTCACCATTTTGGCCAGGCTGGTCTCGAACTTCTGACCTCAAGTGATCTGCCTGCCCTGGCCTCCCAAAGTGCTGAGGTTACAGGCGTGAGCCACCACGCCCAGCCTGGGTTGCACTCTTAAATAAGCACATTCATCATCCTTTCCTTTCTTCCACTTTTCTCTCCCTTGTTACTTACTCCTTCTCTCATCATCCATAATTCTTAGAAACCATCCGATCTTTTCTCAATATTTAATGTTTCATCCTTTCAAAAAATGTTATATACAGGAAATAATACAATACGGAACCTTTTGAAATTGGCTTCCTTTATTTATTTATTTATTTATTTTTTGAGATGGAGTCTTGGTCTCTCGCCCAGGCTAGAGCGCAAGGGCACGATCTCGGCTTACTGCAGCCTCCGCCTCCCGGGTTCAAGCGATTCTCCTGCCTCTGCCTTTTGAGTAGCTGGGGACTACAGGCGTACGCCACCACACTCTGCTAATTTTTGTATTTTTAGTAGAGATGGGGTTTCACCATCTTGTTCAGGCTGGTCTCGAACTCTTGACCTCGTGCTCTGCCTTCCTTGTCCTCCCAAAAGTGCTGGGATTACAGGCTTGAGCCACCATGCCCAGCTGAAATTGGCTTTCTTAAAGAATTAGCATAATTCCCTAGGTATTTATCTAAGTTGTGTGTATCAACATTTTGTTCTTTTCTGTTGTCGACTAGTTTTCCAAGGAATGGATGAATCATAGTATTAATTTTCCACCTGTTGAAGGATACCTGAACTGATTCCAGTCTTTGCCTATTACAAATAAAGCTGCTGTGAACATTCATGTACAGATTTTGTGTAGATATGGGTTTTTCTTTCTTTGGAATAAATACTAGAGAGTGCAATTGCTAAGTTGTATAGTAATTGCATACATAATTTTCTAAGAGACTGCCAAACTATTTTTCAGCCTGGCTGTACCATTTTATATTTCCACCAGTGATATATAAATGATCTATATTCTTCATATCCATTCCCACATTTGTTGGTGTCACTATCTTTAAAATTTTAGCCATTTTGACTGATGTGTAGTGATATATCATTATGATTTTAATTTTCACTTCCCTAATAGCTAGTGGTTTTGAACATCTTTTCGTGTGTTTATTTTCCACAGCTGTATCTCCTCTTCAGCAAAATTTCTGTGCATGTCTTTTGCTCATGTTACCAGATTTTTTTACTATTAAATTTTAAGAGGTTTTTTTTTTTTTAAATTCTACATACTAATTCTTCATTGGTAGTGGCATTTGCAAACATTTTCCCCAGTCTATAGCTTGTCTTTTCATTCTCTTAACGGAATCTTTCACTAAATAAATTTTTTAAACTTTGATAAAGTTGAATTCATTAGTTTTTCCTTTTATGGATCATGCTTTTGGTGTAAAGTTTAAGAAATCTTAGATCCTAAAGATTCTATTTTTTTTCTAAAAGTTTTAAAGTTTATGTCTCACATTTATGTTTGTATCTAGTTTGATTAAATTTTTATGAGCTGTGAGACTTAGGTTGTGTTCATTTTTGTGCCTATCGATGTTAAATTCCTCCAGCACTGTTTGTTGAAAATATTTTCCTTCTTCCATTGAATTGTGTTTGTATCTTTATAAAAAACTCAGTTGGGCATATTTGTGTAGGTCTATTTCTGGGTTCTCTATTTTGTTCCATTTATCAATATGTCTATCCCATTGTCAATGCTGCACTGTCTTGATTGCTATGATTACATAGTAAAACTAATACCAGGTAGAATAATTCCTCCCATTCTATTCTTAGTCCAGAATTTTTCTTTCTTTCTTTTTTTTTTTTTTTTTTTTTTTAGATATTCTAGGGTCAAGTGCTTTCCAGATACATTTTGGGATAAGGTTTTCTATGTCTACAAAAACCCTTGCTGGGATTTTGATGGGAATTGAATTAATATCTGTAGATCAATTTGGGAATAATTGACAACTTTTCTATGTTGAGTTGTCCAACTCATAAATACAGTGTTTCCCTATTTACTTAGGACTTTAAAAAATTCCTTTCATTGGCATTTCAAAGTTTTCAGCATACAGATTCTGTACACAATTTGTTAGACTTATCCCTATTTCATTTTCTTTGAAATAACTGTAAATTGTTACATTTAATTTTGGTTTCTACATGTTCATTGTCATGTGGAATGTCATACAGAAATAAAGCTGATTTTTATGCATTAATCTGAATTTAAGAACGCCCTCATGCTTATTAGTTCTAGGATTCTTTTTCTTTTTTTGTAGTTTCCTACATCTATGTAGACAATCATACTATCTACAAGCAGGTCCAGTTTCATTTCTTCCTTTTTTATCGGTATATGTTATTTATTTTCCTTGTTTTATTGCAGTGGCTAAAACTTCCAGTAGTATGATGAACAGAGTGATAAGAGTGGACATTATTGCTTTGTTCCCAATCTTAAAGGAAAAGCAAGCATTCCTTTAATGCTAAGTGTATTAGCTGAAGGTTTTTTGTAGATGCTCTTTATTAAGCCAAGAAAGTTCCCTTCTCTTCTTTTTTAATTATCACAGATCTTGGTAAATACTTTTTTGTGTGTCAATTGTTAAGATCATATAAATTTTTAAAATTTAACTTATGATGGATTACATTGATTGATTTCAAATGTTGAAACAACCTTACATACCTGGAATAAACCCCACTTGGTTATGGTGTAGAATTCTTTGTACACATTGCTGGATTCAAATTCTTAATATTTTGTTGAGAATATTTGCTTCTAAATTGATGAGTGATATAAATAATTGTATTGTTTTTTCTAGGCTTGTTATAAGGGTAACACTAACCTCATAAACTTAGTAGAGAAGTGTTTTTCTTCTTCTATTTCTGTAGGTGAATGTATAAAATTGGTGTTAATTCTTCTTTAAATTTATGGTAGAAATCTTCAATACAACTATCCGGACTTGGAGATCTCTTTTTGTGGAAACTTTTATTTACAAATTCGATTTCCTTGAAGATTACAGAACTGTCCAGATTGTCTGTTTTTGTCTGTTTTATCTTGATTGAGGTTTGGTAGTTTTAGGTTTTCAAGGACTTGTTTCTTTTGAGTTGTTGACTGTGTGAGTTTAAAGCTATTCACTGTAACCTTTATTTTTCTTCTAATGGCCAAAGGATTTGTAGTGATTTCCTGTTTTTCATTCTTAATTTTTATGTCTTTTTTTGACCAGTGTTGCTAGAGCTTTGTGCATTTTATTTTCTTTCAAATAGACGGTGTTTTGTCTCATTCATTTTTTTCTATTTTTGTAAATGAATGCAGGTCCAGCCATTTGCTGCTTGCAGAGTCTCAAGAAGAGTGAGGTCTGGTAAAAGGAAAGTGACTTCATTAACCAAAACTAGCAATAGGAAAGTGGCTGAATTCCCATCCAAAGCAATCACATTGAATTTATAGGGAGAAGGCAAGGGTTTATAAAAATAAACTTGGTATGGGACGCATGCAGTTGTGCTGAGTGCAAGGTGTGTGTGTCCTTTTTCACTGGCTATCTTGGGTCTCTGTCTACCTGGAGTGTGGGCTGACATCATCTGAACAATGGCTGGGTTGGTGACTAGCTGCCTTGAGGTAATCTCTGGAATTCTGCTTGGTGTCTACGCTCGGTCTGTCTGTCTCAAGACTAGCCCTTGAACACCTAAGTAAGCACATAGATACTGGCATAATTAGATGAATGTGAAGGGAGTACACAGTGGGAAAGGAAGGGACATGCAGTCTATTTTAAGGTTAAAGGAAAAGGTTTTTGCAGTTTGCTTCAAGGTTACATCTTGAGACTAAAGATAAATGGGAAAAAAGTTTTAAAACGCATTATAGAGTTAAGCTGCTGGTTGGTTACCTTTTCATTTTTTAAAAAAGTCATTAATTTCTGCTTTAATTTTTATGATTTCCTTCCTTTGCTCTTTTTTCTTCTAGTTACTTGAAGTAGTTACTTAGGTTATTGATTTGAGACATTTTCTGTTTTTAGTGCTATACATTTCCTCACAGCACTAGTTTTCTCCCCCCACATATTTTGAGATGTTATATTTTCATTTTCTTCCGATTCTATGTATTTTTAAAATTTCCTTTGAGACTTCCTCTTTGATATATGAATTATTTAAAAGTCTTTTATTTTTCAAGTATTTGGATATTTTCCATTGTTTTTATTTTATTGATTTCTAATTTGATTTCATTATGGTTAAAGAATTCACTCTGTATAGTTTCAATTATTTTAAACTGCTTGTTGTTTGTTTAATCACCCAGGATATGGCTTGGTGAATGTTCCATGGCCCTTGGAAAATGTGTGCTCTGCTGCTGTTGGTGGCAGTGTTCTCTATATGTCAGTTACATCCTGTGGGGTGATGGCCTTGCTCAGTCTTCTGTATTCTTGCTGATCGTCTAATAGCTCCATTAGCTGCTGAGAGTCAGATGTTAAACTTCCCACCTATAATTGTGGAATTGTTTCTCTCTCCTATCAACTCTGTTTTTGCTTCATATATTTTAGGGCTCTGTTGTCTGCAGCATACACATTTAGGATCACAACGTCTTCCTCATTGATTGATCCTTTTACATTATTTAATGTTGCTCTTTGACTTGCAATTTTCTTTCCTCTGAAGTCTACTATTTTTTTTTTTTTTTTTTGAGACGGAGTCTCGCGCTATGTCACCCAGGCTGGAAGGTCTACTATTTTTATATTAATATAGCCACTCCTACTTTAATTAATGTCTGCATAATACAACTCTTTCCTTCCTTCTACTTTCATCTTACCTGTGGTGTTGAATTCAAAGAGAGTTTCTTACAGGCAAGATATTGTTGGATTCTGTGTTTTTATCTACTCTGCCAGTCTCTATTTTTGTCATATTTAGACTGTTCACATTTAAGTAATATGTTAGGACATACATCTGACATTGTTTGCTTTCCTTTTGTTTTCTCTGTTTCTTATTCTTCTGTTTCTCTTTCCTTACCTAGTTGTGGGTAACTTACATTTTTAGGATTCCATCTTATTTGTAGTATTTATTGTGTAATTTTCTTAGTTGTTGCTTTAGGTTTTACAATACATGTATGCAACCTTTCATAGTCTATTGGTATCAATGTTTGCCACTTTGAATGAAGTTAGATACCTTACTGTCATTCAGGTCTTTTTCTTCTTCCCACTTTTATGTATAGAGAGCTTAAGTGTGTTCACTGCATAGAGAACCGTATCAGGTAGTCATATAATTTTTGCTTTAACCATCAAATATGAATTTGGAAACTCATGATTTGAAGGGTATTTACTATATCTTTCCTAATTTCTAAAATCTACTTTAATGTTTTCCTTTTCTTTCTAAAGTTCCAAGTCCTTTTGTTGTTGTTGATTTCCTTTCCTTTTAGGGAATTTCTTTTAGGTACTCTTTCAAGATACAACAAATTTTCTTAGTTTTCCTTTGTTTGATAAATACCTATTCTTTTCACTCCCTGGAGGAATTTTGCCACATATTGAATCTACAGTTGACAGTTATTTTCCCTCAATAGTTTAAAAAATAGTCACTCCCTTCTGCATCCTATGGTTTCAGGTGAAAGCTCAGCTGACTTGAATTGGTGTTGCCTCATGAGCAACATTGATTTCTCTCCAGCTGCTTTCAAAATTTATTCAGTCTTTGGTTTTTTGACGTTTAATTATGATGTGATTGGCACGAACTTCTTCGGGTTTACGATTATTGAGGTTTGTTTAGCTTGTTAAATCTGCAGCTGTATGTCTTTTGCCCATCTGGAAAGTTTTCAGCTATTATTTCTCTGAATGCTTTTCTGATGACTCTTGTGCCCTGTGACGTAAGGGGAGGACCGGGAAAGGAAAGTCCTTCCCGGCCACACCATCTCTGCAGTGAGGTGCGCTCCAGCTTCTGTGAAAGGGGCTCCCGCTAAAGGGGCTCCCACCGCAGCCCTCGCAGTGCTGTCCAGTCAAGTGGGGCGTTTCCAGCCGGCTCTGCCCTGGGACACAGCCCGGTCAGGAGAGGGGAGTCACACCGCTTATTTTACCGAGAAAACGTCATGTGAAGAATGTAGCCGAGAGGCTAAAGAGAGAACTCTGGGTCGCCATGAGGTACCCACTGTGGGCTGCGGCCGCGCGCCTAGCTGAGGGCACGAAGGGCAGGGCTTGGAGCTCTTAGGCCTCAGAAGGCCGCGGGAAGGCCGGTGCACCTCCAGCGTGGGACCTAACGGCTGCTGCGCGGGGCATCGGCGGGGGCCGACGTCACAAAGAGGTCGCTCCCGTCACGCCAACGCAGCAAAAAGGTTGCTCCCTTCAAGCCCACCTCACAAACAGGTTGCTCCTTTAACGCCCACCTCACAAAGGGGTCGCTTCCGCACGTGCAAGACTCAGCGGCAAGGGCGTGCGACGCGCAGGCGCCGGGAGGCCCACTGGGCGGAAACTGGAGCGAGCCCGCCCTCCTCCAGCCCTGCGGCCTCCCTTTCGCGCCCCCTATCGGCAGGGCCAGTGGGGCAGCAGAAGCGTGGCTCGCAGGGCCCAGCCCCAGCCACATGCACCGAGCTGAGCGCGCGCTGGCCTGTGTGGAGCCCAGGCAAGAACGGAGTAACTGGTACAGAGGAGGCTTTGAGTTTTCAGGAATGCAGTGTCCCGTCTCCAGGAGCTCTGCAGGTGAGCAGGAATGCCGGAAAGTAGCCTGTGCAGAGGCAGGGGAATGGGAGTCTGCCACTGACTGTCCCTCTCTTTTCTCCCGGGCAGAGTCTCATCCATCCCTGGGGAAGGAAGACACCCGGCTGCAGTCACGAACCCCGCACCCGTCCAGGTCTCAGCTCGTGCCGTCACCCCTGAGGCTGGAACAGTCTCTGAAGAGGGGCTGCACAGTTCCACGGGGGAAACTGTGAAGGAAAACATAGGCCTGGCCTGTCAGCGGGGGAGTCCCAGAAAACGCTCTGGTCAGTCGGCGCTTGAAGATAAAACTCAGCCATAGAAGGGTAAGCTTTCATAAAGTGGAAAGAAACATCTGTAGCCAGAAACGGATATAAGAATAGCATAGACAGCACAGGGAACAAAGCGAGACCCCGTTTCTACAAAAAATACAAAAATTAGTCGTACGCTGTGGTGCACGCCTGTGTTCCCAGCTGCTCGGGAGGCTGAAGTGGGAGGATCCCTTGAACCTGGAGGTTGAGGCTGCAGTGAGCTACAGTCAGGCTACTGCACTCCAGCCTCGGTGACAGTGCAAGACCGTGTCATTAAAATGACTTGAGGAGGAGGAAAGGATCTATTCAGGGCCAGCAATGTCTACTTTAAAACACTATTGTGAGGATAGAGTCTGAAATTTTAAATTAAAAATGAGCACAGACGTGGACAAGCACTCAATAAACAAACAGAACCTTTATGTATGTAGTCTAAGAGGGGGTCAGGGAGTCCATTTACTGCGGCGTTAGCCTGAGGTTGAAAAGTGGGCTCAAATATTTTAATATTCTAGAATGTTTGTTTGCTTGAGTAAAAATCAGAAGGGGTAATTATGGGATGACGGTGATAGTCTAAGTGTAATTTTTAAAACCTCTTCAGGTCCTCCATACAAATAGGTAGAGCAAAATGGACAACATCTGCAATAAAACTAGGTAACAAGTTTTATCCACAAGCCTCAAGATGAAAGCCATTGGGGACAAATCCCTTATAGCTAGGTCCATGTGGCACCAGCATCTGAAAGGAGTGAGCTGAGGGAAGCAACACAATATCTTATGAATCTGAGAGCAGAAGACTCAAAGCACTCCTGGATAATTCCCGGAGAGTAGTGGGCTTATTTGTAAACAGCAGATGAAATAGGGAAAACATTTTTCATTTCCGTTCACACATGAATGCAGAGTTTAAAGAAGCGTTCACTCTTGGTGTGATATATTCCATGGGTTTTGACAAACGTATAATGACATCTATCCACCATTATAATATTGTACACAATAGTTTAATTGCCCTAAAGTTCCTCTGTGCTCTGTTTATACCTCTCTCCCAGCTGCTTCTGCAACCACTAATCTTTTTACTATTTCTATGGTTTTGCTGTTCCCAATGTGTCTTACAGTTGGAGTCACATAGTTTGTACCCTTTGCAGATTAGCTTCTTTCATGTCCTGTTCCTGTTGCTTCACATCCTTGCCAGCATTTGCTGTTGGTGTTTTAGATTTTGGCATTCTAACAGATGTGTAGTGGTAATCTTCTTATTGTTTTAATTTGCAATTCCGTAATGATGTATGATGTTGTGCATCTTTTCATACGCTTAGTTGGCATATGTATGGCTTTTTTGGCTAGATGTCTGTTCAGGGCCTTTGCCTATTTTCAGTTAGATGGTTTGTTTTCCCATTGTTGAGTTTAAAGAGTTATTTGTATGTTTTAGATAGCAGTCTTTTATCAGACATGTCTTTTGTAAGTGTTTTCTGCCAGTCTGTGGCATGTCTTCTAATTCTTTTGACAGTGTCCTTTGCAGAGCAGAAGTTTTTAATGGTGGTGGTGTATCTAAAAAGGCATTGTCGTGTGTTAGTTTCTAGGAGTTGTATAGTCTTACATTTTATATTTAAGCCTGGGATCCGCCGTGAGTTCATTTTTTGTGAAGTGTATAAAATCTGTGTCTCAATTCATTTTTTTATATGTGCCTGTCCAGTTGTTCCAGCACTACTTGTTGAAGACACTTACCTTGTACTATTGTGTTACCTTTACTCATTTATCAAATATCTGTTGTATTTATTTAGTCTTTTTCTGGGCTTTCTTTTCTGTTCCATTGATCTAGTTGTCTGTTCTTTTGCCAATACCTTGCTGTCTTAATCACTGTAGCTTTATAGTAAGTCTAAAAGCTGGGTAGTGTCAGTCCTTCAACTTTGTTCTCATTTAATATTTAGTTGGCTATTTTGGATCTTTTGTCTCTCCATTATGAACTTTAGAATCAATTTGTTAATACTCACAAAAATAACATACTAGGATTTGATGGGAATTGTGTTGAATCTATAGACCAAGTGTGGAAAAACTGCCATTTTGACAATATTGAGTCTTCCCATCCATTAGCATGGAATATCTTTCCATTTATTTAGTTATTTGGTGTCTTTCCCTACAGTTTTATGATTTTCTTTATAGAGATCGTACGTGTATGTTGTTGGATTTATACCTATTTTATTTTGGGGGTGCCAGTGTCAATGGTGATGTGTTTTTAATTTCAAATTCTACTTTTTCATTGCTAGTATATAGGAAAGTGATTGATTTTGTATGTTAACCTTTTTTTGTATACTGCATCCTTGATAATGATTTATTAGTTCCAAGAGCTTTCTTTTGGTTGATTCTTTTGTTTTTTTTCTACATAAACAATCATGTTATCTGGAAACAAAGACAGTTTTATTTATTTCTTCCAAATAAGTATATGTTTTATCTCCTTGTCTCATCTTATTGAATTAGCTAGTACCTCCAATTCAGTGTTGAAGAACAGTGGGGAGAGGGGACATCCTTGCCTTGTTCTTGATCTTATCAAGAAAGCTTCAAGTTTCTTACTGTTAAGTATGATATTAGCTGTGGGGTTTGTTTTTGTACATGTTCTTTATCAAGTTGAGGAAATTTCCTTCTATTCCTAGTTCACTGAGAGGTTTTATCATGAATGGGTGTTGGGTTTTGTCAAACGCGTTTACTGTATGAATATGATTTTTTCATAGCCTGTTGATATGGTGGATTACATTAATTGATTTTCTAATATTGAATCAGGTTTGCATACCTGGGGTAAATCCCATTTGGTCATAGTGTATAATTCTGTTTATACATTGTTGGATTTTGTTTGCTAATGTTTTGTTGAGAATTTTTGTATCTATATTCATGAGAGATGTTGCTCTGTAGTTTTATTTTCTTGTGATGTTCTTCTCTGGCTTTGATATTTGGGTAATGCTGGCCTTATAGAATGAGTTAGGAAGTATTCCTTCTGCTTCTATCTTTGGAAAAGATTGTAGACAATTGACATAATTTATTACTTAAATGTTTGGTAATATTTATTAGTGAATCCATATAGGCCTAGTGCTTTCTTTGGAAACTTATTATTGATTAAATTTATTTAATAGGTATAGGCCTATTCAGATCATGTATTTGCAGATGCACCTAAATTCTACATGAAATAGATAATTGTTAAGAAAAATGCAATCTGCCAAAATTTACCTTAGTCAAAGTCTAACAGACCAATTATGATAGGAGAAATAAAGAACATAGTTGAAGCGCACCCTCACAATGAAGGCATGAAACCCAGATGGAGTGACAGGAATTCTACCAATCAGGTAACTTCCAAAACTACTTATAAAGTTTGTGGATATGGAGAAAGAAAAAAAAACCTTATAAATTAGTTTTGTGAAGCAAGTATTACATCAAAACTAAAACTGACAAATAATTGTAGTAAATACATAATATCATTATATTAATTGAAATATATTACTTCAAAAAAATAGATAAAATATTAGCAAGCAAAATTTAACAGCACTTTAAAAATAATGTGTCATTGTCAAGCTGAGTTTATTCCAGGAATGTAAAGCTTATTCAATATTAAGTAATTCATTAATACAGTCCATCGTATTTATAGAGATAAGAAGTAAAACATGCCAATCTCCATAGATGCATAAAAATATTTGAAAAAAATCCTTAAAAATGGAAATAAAATATAAATATATGGATATATTATTAACATGAATACACACACGAGCATGCTTCTGTGCATGTACCAGCCCAAAAGTTGAATTTTGCTTACTGGGAAAACTAGAGACTGTGTCACTAATGTGGGATGCCGACCACCTCCAGTACTATTGAATATTGTGTTACAGATACTAATCAAAGCAATTAGATAAAAGAAAAAAACTAGAGGCACAATAATGGCAAAGTAAGAAGTAATGCCATTTTTCTTTGCAAGTGACACGATCTTATATCTGGAAATTCCTCCTCACCCAAATCAATGGAAAAGCTGCAAATAACATGACAATTGAGTAAAAATATATCTTAAGTCAAACAACTCAGAAACAGAAAGACAAATACTGCACATTTTTTCTTATAAGTGAAAGCTGAATACTGTATACACATATACAGAGTATAGACTGATAGACATTGGAGACTCAGAAGGGTGGAGAGGTGGGAGGGGAATAGAGGATAAAAAAATTACTTAATGGGTGTAATGTACATTATTTAGACGATGGGCACAGTAAAAGCTCAGATTTTGCTACCATGCAATTGATACAATTTAGATGCTTGTCCTCTCTAAATCTTGTGTTGAAATGTAATCCCCACTATTGGAGGTGGAGCCTGGTGGGAAGGTGTTTGGGTCATGGAGGTGGATTTCTCATGAATGGCTTAGCACCATCCCCTTGATGATGAGTGAGTTTTTGCTCTGGTAGTTTATGCAAGATCTGGTTGTTCAAAAGAGTGTCGCACTTTTTCTCTCTGTCTCTCTCTCTCTCTCATTTTTTGAGACAGCATCTCTCTCTGTCTGTCACCCAGGCTGGAGTACAGTAATGTGATCTCAGCTCACTGCAACCTCCGCCTTCCAGGTTCAAGCAATTCTCCTGCCTCAGTCTCCCAAGTAGCTGGGACTACAGGTGCACGCCACCATGCCCAGCTAATTTTTGTATTTTTAGTAAAGGCAGGGTTTCACCATGTTGGCCAGGCCAGTCTCAAAACTCCTGACCTCAGGTGATCTACCTGCCTTGGCATCCTAAAGTGCTGGGATTACAGGCATGAGCCACTGTGCCCAGCCCCTCCTCTGTCTTTTTCATGCTTCTGCTCTCACCATGTGATGAACCTGCACTCACTTTGCAATGATTGGAAGCTTCCTGAGGCCCTCATCAGCAGCAGATATGAGCACCATGTTTCTTGTACAGCCTGTAGAACTGTGGGCCAGTTCAATGTCTTTATAAATTACCTAGCCTCAGTATTTCTTTATAGCAATGCAAGTAAAGCCTAATATAGAAAATTGGCACCAAAACTGGGACATTGCTGTAAAGATACCTGAAAATGTGGAGTCAGCTTTGGAACTGCATAGCAGGAAGAGGTTGGAAGACTTTGGAGGGCTCTGATGAAGACAGGAAGATGAGGGGAAGTTGGAACATCTTAGAGACTGGTTAAATGGTTTTAAGCAAAATGCTGATAGAAATATGGACAGTGAAGGCCAGGCTGACAAGGTCTCAGATGGAAATGAGGAAGTTATTGGGAACCGGCATAAAGGTCACCCATGTTACAACCTGGCAGAGAATCTGGCTGCATTGTGTTCAAGCCATAGGGATCTGTGGAAATTTGAACTTAAGAGTGATGGCTTAGGGTATCTGGTGGAGGAAATTTCTAAGCAGCAAAGCATTCAGGATGTGGCCTGGCTGCTTCTAAGAGCTTATATCAGGTACAGGAGCAAAGAAATGACTTAACCTTGGAACTTACTTGGAAAAGGAAAAGGAGAGCATAAAAGTTTGGAAAATTTGGAGCCTAGCCATGTGTCAGAGAAAGAAAAAGCATTTTCAAGAGAGGAATTCCAGCGGGCTGTGGAGCAACCACTTGCTAGAGAGTAGCCTAACTAAAAGGGAGGCACGTGCTAATATCCAGGACAATGGGAAAAAGGCTTCAAAGGTATTTCAGAAGTCTCTGGGACAGCTCCTCCCATCCCAGGCTCAGAGGCCGAGAAGGGAAAAATGTTTTTGAGAGCCAGGCCCAGCCTTGAGACACTGTTCCCTCCATCCCAGCAGCTCCAACTCCAGCCTTGGCTGAAAGGCCCCCAGACACAGCTCAGGCTACTGTGGCGGGCACAAGCCATAAACCTTGGTGGATTCCATGTGGTGTTAAGCTGGAAGATGGGAGGAATGTAACAGTGAAGGGTGGTTGACATCTTGCCCCTAGATTTCAGAGGATGTATGGGAAAGTCTGGGTGCCCAGGCAGATGCCTGCTACAGGGGCAGGGCCCCCATGGAAAGCCCCTGTTATAGCAGTGCCAATGGGAAATATGGGGTTGGAGCCCTCACACAGAGTCCCCGCCAGGGCACTGCCTAGTGGATCTGTGGGAAGGAGGCTACTGCCTTCCATACTCCAGAATGGTGGTTCACTGGCAGCTTGCCCCCTACATCTAGAAAAGCTGCAGGCACTTAACTCCAACTTGTGAAAGCAGCTGTACCCTGCAAAGCCATGTCGGAATGTGCTGCCTAAGGCCTTGGGAACCCATCCCTTGCACCAGTGTGTCCTGAATACAAGACGTGGAGTCAAAGGAGGTTATTTTGGAGCTTTGAGATGTAATGACTGCCCTGCTGGGTTTCAGACTTGTGTGGGGTCTCTAGTCCCTTTGTTTTGGGTAGTTTCTCCCTTTTGGAATGGGAATGTTTACTCAATGCCTGTGCCACAATTGTGTCTTGGAAGTAAATAACATCTTTTGGTCTTACAGAGTCATAAATGGCAGGAACTCATTCCCACATGGTACTTTGGACTTGGGACTTGGGGGTTTTGAGTTAATGTTTTTGGTTACTATTGTGAAGGAATGATTATATTTTGCAATGTGAGAAAGATGTTAAATTTGGGGGACTTGGGGCTGAATGATACAGTTTGTATGTTTGTCGCCTCCAAATCTTACATTGAAATGTAGTCCCCAATGTTGGAAGTGGGGCCTGGTAGGAGGTGTTTGGGTCATGGGACTGGATCCCTCTTGAATGGCTTAGCACTCTCCCCTTGGTAATGAGCGAGTTCTCACTCTGGTAATTCATACGAAACCTGGTTGTTTAAAAGAGCATGGCACCTTCTGCCCCTCTCTTGCTCCTGCTTTTGCCATGTGATGCACCTGCTCCCCCTTTTCCTTCTGCCATGATTGGAAGCCTCTTGAGGCTCTCAGCAGCAGCAGATGCCAGCCAGCCCAATGCTTCTTGTACAGCCAGCAGAACTGTGAGCCAATTAAACCTCTTTTCTTTATAAATTACCCAGCCTCAGGTATTTCTTTATAGCAATGCAAGAATATCCTAATACAGTAATATATCCATGTAACAAAATTGCACTTGTACCACTTAAATTTATACAAAGAAAATATCAGTTTATAGAATGAGTATATACACACATGCATAGAAGTATGTGTGTATATATACATATACACATATATTTGTCTACACATATATGCAGTTTATATATTAAATTATATTAATATTCATTCATAAAATATACATTCTAATATTTATTAATATACACATATGAATAAGTATATATATTCTGCACTTGATCTTAGCCTAAAGGCTGAGAAAAACATTATATATATATATAGTACTGTGCACACACACACACATATGTGAAGATATAATGGAAGAGAAGAGCCCATTTACAAAAATAGACATAGCAAAAATACAAAGACATAGATGCAGCAAGAAATGATCAAAATCCATATGAGGAAAACTATGCATACTTTTAAAAGACGTAAAAATAGATTTGAAGACATGGAAAGGCACTATATTTTTGGATAGACAAGCTAACATTATCCTAACTTTTAAAATCCCAGTACAGTAATAGCCATAACTTTTTTTTCTAGATCAAGACAATTTGCCTATAAAGATTGCTTGGAGGAGCAAGGATATGGGGTTCTGTGAGACATTCAATATGCAATAAAGCCCATAAGTAAAGCAGTGTGACATAGATCCATAAAGAGCAGACAGATTAATAGAACAGAACATCCAGAAACAGATACACTTACATTTAAAAGTTTACTATAACAGGAAAGTGGGATTTCAAATCATCAGGGGAAAAGAAAAACTTTAAAAAACTGAATAACTGAGTGACCCTATGGAAAAAAAGAAGAAATTGGATTCTTTTTTCATGTATCATGTCAATTACAAAAGGATAAGAGATTTCAATGTAAAAAAAATGGAATCACATGTACAGTAAAAGAAAACACAGATGAAATTCCTATATAATTTGGCATAAATTTAAAATTCAGAAACAGTGAGAATAAAATTTGATATGTTTGAATAATAAAAATTTTAAAAAGTAGTTTTCAGGACAACACCGTAGAACAAAGTAATGACAAACTAGGAAAAGATATTTGCAACTTATATTGCAGAGAAAGCGTTTATATTCTTAATATCCAAAGAGCTTCTAATACTACAGAAGAAAATAACCTAGAGCCCTATGGAAAGATCAGAGTAATGTTTCATTCATAGAAAAATAAGTGCAAATGATTCTACACCACATGAAAAGATGCTCATAGCTACTGATATAAAAGAAATCCATATGAAAACTATGTGAAGATTCCATTTTTAACCCACCAGATTGGCAAAGTCCTAGTTTTAACAGTGTACTCTTTTGGCCAGGCTGTGGGGAGATAGGCACTCTTGTATATTGTTAGTAGCTATAATCTGATGAATCTGATGTGTACCACCTCAAATCAGTGAGGAAAAGATAAAATAGAATCCACTTTTTTCAGACCAGACATCAGGAGTGGAATTCAGCAATGCCTAGAAAAGTTGTACATGTCTTCATCCTTCTCTGCAGCAATTGGAATTACATGAATGTATCCCACAGTTAACACTGACAGAAGTTCTAAGAAACTTAGATGGCTGGGCATGGATTTCCATAGATGGAAATGCTGGCTCACGCCAGTAATTCCAGCATTTTGGGAGGATGAGGCGGGTGGTCCACGTGAGCTCAGGAATTTGAGACCAGCCTGGGCAACATGGTGAAACTCCATCTCTACAAAAAATACAAACAGTATCCAGGTGTGGTGGTGCATGCCTGTGGTCCCAGCTACTTGGGAGGCAGAGGTGGAAGAATGGCTTGAGCCCAGGAGATGGAGGTTGCAGTGAGCCAAGATCATGCTGCTGCACACCAGATTGGGTGACAGAGCCAGACCTTGTCTCAGAAAAAAAAAAAAAAAAAAAAAGACATAGACAAAAGGCTGCTTATGCAGGACTCTGTAACAGCAAAAACTAGCAACTACCTAAACATCCATACATAAGGTTGACTATACTATGATATATCTCCACATTGGCATACCATGTAGCTACAAAAAAGTAATGAGGAATATATCTATTGATGTCTACATGGTTATGTCCAGTATGTGTGTGAAATAACAATAATGCAAGATAGAGAAAAGTGGGTATACTGTGCTGCCATTTAGCTGAGAAGGGGAGATATGGTTCTACATACCTCTCTGTATTACACAAATCACAAATAATGGGAGGATAGCTTACCTATGGAAGGGATAGAATAGAGAGGACAAGGATAAAAACTATACTTTTTTAAGAGCTTGTTTTTATAAATTTGATTTTAGCACCACAAAATTATTTTACACAATTATAAAGCAAATTTAAATTAAAATGGTCTTTAAAACTCAAAAATAAGATGAATCAAAGAAACTTTTAAATATATCCAGTTGGTTGCATAACCACACAGAAAGAAATATTCCAAGTGGCTTTAAAACACTGTAATTTGTATATCCCTAATGGAATATATTCTTAGATACAAAGTCTATTTGCAAAACAAAAAGCAAAACTTAAGTTCTTTACAGTAATCATATTGTTGGAGGAGTGCTGGTATTTGCTATTCTAAATTGTGGGTATGTTGTGGCTATAAAAACAGAGTCTGGGAATAATTACGTGATTCTCCAATTCTGTCAGTTTGTGTATTATTGAGAACTGGGATTCACTGTAAGAGGAAAAAAATACAGATGTAAGACTGAAAGGGTTAAATGAAAGCCTTATAATTATGAATTTGGATTAGAAGTATTAGCATAAACTCATGATATGTTACATTTCCTTTAAAAACACAGAAATACACATATTTCCTAGTTTTGTTGACTAAAATGTCCTAGGAAAATAACGATGAACTCAGAAGTGAGGAGGAGCTCTAGAGCTGAGATTGTGATCCTGAAATACTGTATTTTATTAAGAGAAACCAGAACCCCTGGGAGAAATGACTGAGCTTCTGCACAGCAAAAGAAACTATCATTAGAGTGAACAGGAAAGCTACAAAATGGGAGTAAATTTTTGTAATCTATTAATCTGACAAAGGGCTAATATCCAGAATCTATAAGGAAATTAAACAAATTTACAAGAAAAAACAAACAAGCCCATCAAAAAGTGGGCAAAGGATATGAACAGACACTTCTCAAAAAAAATTTGTGCAACCAACAAACATGAAAAAAAATCATCATCACTTGTCATTAGAGAAATGCAAATCAAAACCACAATGAGATACCATCTCACACCAGTTAGAATGGCGATTCATTAATAAGTCAGAAAACAGCAGATGCTGGAGAGGATGTGGAGAAATAGGAATGCTTTTACACTATTGGTGGGACTGTAAATTAGTTCAACCATTGTGGAAGACAGTGTGGTGATTCCTCGAGGATCTAAAACCAGAAATACCATTTGACCCAGCAATCCCATTACCGGGTATATACCCAAAGGCTTATAAATCATTCTGCTATAAAGACATATGCACACGTATATTTATTGCAGCACTATTCACAGTAGCAAAGACTTGGAGCCAACCCAAATGCCCATCAATGGTAGACTGGATACAGAAAATGTGACACATATACACTATGTTATACTATGCAGCCATAAAAAAGGGAGTTCATGTGCTTTGCACGGACATGGATGAAGCTGGAAACCATCATTCTCAGCAAACTAACACAGGAACAGAAAACCAAACATCACGTGTTCTCACTCATAAGTAGTAATTGAACATGGGAACACATGGACACAGGGAGGGGAACATCTCACACTGGGGCCTGTCAGGAGGTGGGGCACTAGGGGAGGGATAGCATTAGGAGAAATACCTAATGTAGATGACAGGTTGATGGGTACAGCAAACCAGCATGGCATGTGTATATGTAACAAACCTGCACGTTCTGCACATGTACCCCAGAACTTAAACTATAATAATAATTTTTTTAAAAAGTCTGCCTACCCTGTGTGACAGGCCACACAGAGACCACGTGGAAGGCAAAGCCAGGAGGAGGGGCGCCGAAGCCACCTAGTGGGAGAGAAGGCCCAGGCCTCACCAGCATCCCAACTGAGCCTAACCTTCCAGCCCTCCACACCAAGGGCCCAACGTGGGGATGGACCAGCCTAGGCTTTCTAGCCCACCCAAACCCCAGACGATTTTTTCCCCAGCCAACATTATATGAAGCAGACGAATAACTTAGTTAGAAAGACCCCTCCCAATAAAATGTTCAGTTTTTCTTTTGAGGGTAGTTTGTGATGCAGCAACAGAAAACCAAAATCACTGGGGTTTAATCATTCCTACACCACAAACTCCCAGGCTCCTGTGTGAGTTGACCCACCATCTAGATCGCCCTCCTCCACTGCCCCTTGCCCACACTGGCCCTACTGCTACCCCCATGCCTTGACTGACAGCACTCCTTCCCCTAGTTTTGGGGGGCTCTTGTGTTCCCCCAAAGAAGCAGAAGAAAAACTAAAAAAGAGTAAAATAGCACAGGATGAAATTAGGAGTCCAGTGATTAGACAAAAGGGAAAGATTAGAGGAGAGTGAGAAGGGTGAACAGGGGAAGTCTGCTCGGTGAATGTTAAGCAGTGAACCAACATATGGCACCTATTTCATGCATATTTATGCATATGGATTTATGGTAATGGTATGGCCCATATGGAGAAAGCTGTCCACCTGCCAATAGGTGTACTCATCCGAAATGGCCAGATGTCGCTACCTAAACCCGGAGAGCAGTTTCGGAGCCATGAAAAGCCAACTCAGGTAGAAGTACACTTGCAAAGAAAGCCGTTACAAATAAAATTTCAAATTACCTCTGATTTTATGTTAGAAATACAAAATAATGAGACCAGGAGGTCTTCCAGGAAACACTAAGTTATTCTGAAGACCAGATGCCTACAAGGGCATGAGCGAGCAGTTCTTAGGCCCTCATGAAATATTTTCCTACATTTTAATTTTGAAAATTTCAAGTATATACAAATGCAAAAAGAATATCATAATGTCCCCCTAGTCCCTGCCTCTGGGGGTCAGCAGTTACCCAACCCGCTTCCCCATTTTTCCATATTATTTTGAAGAAAATCCAGGACATTGTATAATTTTATTCAGAAATGTTTCAATATGTGTCTTTAGAACATGAGGATTGTTTTAACCTATTGTGCCTAAAAATTAACAATAATTCTTTCATATTGTCATACTGCCAGCCAGTGTTCCTATCTCTAATTGTTTCATAAATGTTATTTTCTCAATGATTTATTAGTTTATATCAATATTCAGATAAAGTCCATGTACTGTGATTGGATGATGTATTTCCTAAATCTCTCTTGCCTATAGATATTTTGCCTCCATCTCTTTTTGTTCCATGCAACTTATTTGTCAAAGAAATAGGTTGTTTGTCCACAGATATTTCACAATTTGGAGTTTCCTGATTATATCCCCAGGGTTTTGTTTTATATGCTTTTTTATCCTTTGTATTTTCATAAATTGGTATTTGGATTTAAAGTTCTGACTAAATTGGGGTGTTTTTTCTCCCCTTCTTCCTCCTCCTCTTCTGCAAGACTGCTTGATCAGGAATGTGTGTTTTTCCATTAGGTTACCCATAATGCATTTGTCTCTCTTTTCGTGATGACAGCAGCCATTGATGATCAGCACTTAGACCCACTAATTCATTAGGAGCCACACAATGGTGGGTAGCATTCTGATGTCATATGCCTTCTTGATTTATAAACTAAAATGCTTTATAAAGAGAAACTTTGCCTACTAAGTGGCACACATTGCATGAGAAAGCCAGGGAAAATGCTTGGTTCCCTTTATTTACTTGTTTTCTACTAACGAGTTGGTTCACTTTTCTTCTCCAAGATTAAACATATGCGTGTTTTTTCAATGAGGTTACAAATGCATGGATTTAATTCCATGTTATGTGTTTAATCCATTGTAGCTAATATCTCCCCTTTGGCTAATGGGACCCTATTCAAGATGGCTCCTGAGTTTTGCCGTGACCTTGGTAGTAGTTATTAGTCATTAAATTAGATCTCATTGTCAAATTTGGCTTTTGTTACCATTGCTTTTATTGTTTTAGTCATAAAATCTTTGCCCATGCCTATGTCCTGAATGGTATTGCCTAGGTTTTCTTCTAGGATTTTTATGGTTTTAGGTCTTCTGTTTAAGTCTTTAATCCATCTTGAGTTAATTTTTGTATAAGGTGTAAGGAAGGGGTCCAGTTTCAGTTATCTACATATGGCTAGTCAGTTTTCCCAATACTATTTATTAAATAGGGAATCCTTTCCCCATTGCTTATTCTGTCAGGTTTGTCAAAGATCAGATGGTTGTAGATGTGTGGCATTATTTCTGAGGCCTCTGTTCTGTTCCATTGGTCTATATATCTGTTTTGGTACCAGTACCATGCTGTTTCAGTTACTATAGCCTTGTAGTATAGTTTGAAGTCAGGTAGCGTGATGCCTCCAGCTTTGTTCTTTTTGCTTAGGATTGTCTTGGCTATACAGGCTCTTTTTTTGGTTCCATATGAAATTTAAAGCAGTTTTTTTCTAATTCTGTGAAGAAAGTCAATGGTAGCTTGATGGGGATAGCATTGAATCTATAAATTCCTTTGGGCAGTTACGGCCATTTTCATGATATTAATTTTTCCTATCCATGAGTATGGGATGTTTCCATTTGTTTGTGTCCACTCTTATTTCCTTGAGCAGTGGTTTATAGTTCTCCTTGAAGAGTTCCTTCACATCCTTTGTAAGTTGGATTCCTAGGTATTTTATTCTCTTTGTAGCAATTGTGAATGGGAGTTCACTCTTGATCTCGCTGTCTATTATTGGTGTATAGGAATGCTTGTGATTTTTGCACATTGATTTTGTATCCTGAGACTGCTGAAGTTACTTATGAGCTTAAGGCGATTTTGGGCTGATATGATGGCATTTTCTAAATATACAATCATGTCATCTGCAAACAGAGACAATTTGACTTCCTCTCTTCCTATTTGAATACTTGTACTTCTTTCTCTTGTCTGATTTCCCCGGCCAGAACTTCCAATACTATGTTGAATAAGAGTGTTGAGAGAGGGCATCCTTGTCTTGTGCTGGTTTTCAAAGGGAATGCTTCCAGCTTTTGTACATTCAGTATGATATTGGTTGTGGGTTTGTCATAAATAGCTTTTATTATTTTGAGATACGTTCCATCAATACCCAGTTTATTGAGAGTTTTTAGCATGAAGGGGTGTTGAGTTTTATCGAAGGCCTTTTCTGCATCTAATGAGATAATCGTGTAGTTTTTGTCATTGGTTCTGTTTATGTGATGGATTACATTTATTGATTTGCATCTGTTGAGCCACCCTTGCATCCCAGGGATGAAGCCAACTTGATCGTGGTGGATAAGCTTTTTGATGTGCTGCTGGATTCGGTTTGCCAGTATTTTATTGAGGATTTTTGCATCAGTGTTCATCAGGGTTATTGGCCTGAAATTTTCTTTGTGTGTGTGTGTCTCTGCCAGGTTTTGGTATCAGGATGATGCTGGCCTCATAAAATGAGTTAGGGAGAAGTCCCTCATTTTCTATTGATTTGAAAAGTTTCAGAAGGAATGATACCAGCTCCTCTTTGTACCTCTGGTAGAATTTGGCTGTGAATCCATCTGGTCCTGGGCTTTTTTTGGTTGGCAGGCTATTAATTACTGCCTCAATTTCAGAACTTGTTGTTGGTCTATTCAGGGATTTGATTTCTTCCTCGTTTAGTCTTGGGAGGGTGTATGTGTCCAGAAATATATCCATTTCTTCTAGATTTTCTAGTTTATTTGCATAGAGATGTTTATAGTATTCTCTGATGGTAGTTTGTATTTCTGTGGGATCAGTGGTGATATCCCCTTCATCATTTTTTATTATGTCTATTTGATTTTTTTCTCTTTTCTTCCTTATCAGTCTGGATAGCAGTCTATCTATTTCGTTAATATTTTCAAAAAACCAGCTCCTGGATTCATTGACTTTTTGAAGGGTTTTTTTCGTGTCTCTATCTCCTTCAGTTCTGCTCTGATCTTAGTTATTTCTTGTCTTCTGCTAGCTTTTGAATTTCTTTGCTCTTGCTTCTCTAGTTGTTTTAGTTGTGATGTTAGGGTGTTGATTTTAGATCTTTCCCACTTTCTCCTGGGGCATTTAGTGCTATAAATTTCCCTCTAAACACTGCTTTAACTGTTTCCCAGAGATTCTGATACATTGTATCTTTGTTCTCTTTGGTTTCAAATAACTTAATTGTTTCTGCCTTAATTTTGTTATTTACCCAGAAGTAATTCAGGAGCAGGTTGTTCAGTTTCCATGTAGCTGTACAGTTTTGAGTGAATTTTTAAATCCTCAGTTCTAATTTGATTGCACTGTGGTCTGAGAGACTGTTTGTTATGATTTTTGTTCTTTTACATTTGCTGAGGGGTGTTTACTTCCAATTTGGGTCAATTTTAGAATAAGTGTGATGTGGTGCTGAGAAAAACGTATATTCTATTATTTGGGGTGGGGAGTTCTGTAGATGTCTATTAGGTCTGCTTGGTCCAGAGCTGAGTTCAAGTCCCGAATATCCTTGTTAATTTTCTGTCTCGTTGATCTGTCTAATATTGACAGTGGGATGTTAAAGTCTCCCACTATTATTGTGTGGGATTATAAGTCTCTTTGCAGGTCTCTAAGAACTTGCTTTATGAATCTGGGTGCTCCTGTATTGGGTGCATACATATTTAGGATAGTTAGCTCTTCTTGTTGCATTGATCCCTTTACCATTATGTAATGCCCTTCTTTGTCGTTTTCAATTTTTGTTGGTATAAAGTCTGTTTTATCAGAGACTAGGATTGCAACCCCTGCTATTTTTTGCTTTCCATGTGCTTGGTAAATATTCCTCCATCCCTTTATTTTGAGCCTATGTGTGTCTTTGCACTTGAGATGGGTCTCCTGAATACAGCACACCAATTGGTCTTGACTCTCAAATTTGCCAGTCTGTGTCTTTTAATTGGGGCATTTAGCTCATTTACATTTAAGGTGAATATTGTTATGTTTGAATTTGATCCTGTCATTATGATGCTAGAGGGTTATTTTGCCCATTAGTTAATGCAGTTTCTTCATGGTGTCAACGATCTTTACAATTTAGTATGTTTTTGCGGTGGCTGGTACTGGTTTTTTCTTTCCACATTTAGTACTTCCTTCAGGAGCTCTTGTAAGGTAGGCCTGGTGATGACAAAAATCTCTCAGCATTTTCTTGTCTGTAAAGGATTTTATTCCTCCTTTGCTTATGAAGCTTAGTTTGGCTGGAAATGAAATTCTGGGTTGAAAATTCTTTCCTTTAAGAATGTTGAATATTGGCCCCCACTCTCTTCTAGCTTGTGGGGTTTCTGCAGAGAGATACGCTGTTAGTCTGACGGGCTTCCCTTTGTGGGCAACCTGACCTTTCTCTCTGACTGCCCTTACCATTTTTTCCCTTCATTTCAACCTTAGTGACTCTGACAATTACGTGTCTTCGGGTTGATGGAGTATCTTTGTGGTGTTCTCTGTATTTCCTAAATTTGAATGTTGGCCTGTCTCGCTGGGTTGGGGAAGTTCTCCTGGATAATATCCTGAAAAGTATTTTCCAACTTGGTTCCATTCTCCCTATCACTTTCAGATACACCAATCAAATATAGATTTGGTCTTTTTACATATTCCCATGTTTTTGAGGCTTTGTTCATTCCTTTTCATTCTTTTTTCCCTAATCTTGTCTTCATGATTTATTTCATTAGGTTGATCTTCAATCGTCAGAGATCTTCAATCTCTGATATCCTTTCTTCTGCTTTATTGATTTGGCTATTTATACTTGTGTATACTTCACGAAGTTCTCATGCTGTGTTTTCCAGCACCATCAGGTCTTTTATGTTCTTCTCGAAACTGGTTATTCTAGTGAGCAATTCCTTTAACCTGTTTTCTAACTTCCTTGCGTTGGGTTAGAACATGCTCCTTTAGCTCAGAGGACTTTGTTATTACCCGCCTTCTGAAGCCTACTTCTGTCAATTCGTCAAACTCATTCTCCATCCAGTTTTGTTCCCTTGCTGGCAAAGAGTTGTGATCCTTTGGAGGAGAAGAGGCATTCTGGTTTTTGGAATTTTCAGTGTTTTTGTGCTGGTTTTTCCTCATCTTCATGTATTTATCTATCTTTGGTCTTTGATGTTGGTGACCTTTGGATGGGGTTTTTGTATGGATGTCCTTTTTGTTGATGTTGATGCTATTCCTTTCCGTTTGTTAGTTTTCCTTCTAACAGGCCCCTCTGCTGCAGGTCTGCTGGAGTTTGCTGGTGATCTACTCCAGACCCTGTTTGCCTGGGTATCACTGGTGGGAGCTGCAGAACAGCAAAGATTGCAGCCTGTTCCTTCTTCTGGAAGCTTTGTCCCAGAGGGGCACCCATCAGATGCCAGCTGGAACTCTCCTGTATGAGGTGTCTGTTGACCCCTGCTGGGAGGTATCTTCCAGTCAGGAGGCACCAGGGTCAGGGACCCACTTGAGGAGGCACTCTGCCCATTAGCAGAGCTCAAGCTCTGTGCTGAGAGATCCGCTGCTCTCTTCAGAGCTGGCAGGCAGGAACATTTAAGTCTGCTGAAGCTGCATCCACAGCCATCCCTTCCCCCAGGTGCTCTGTCTCAGGGAGATGGGAGTTTTATCTATAAGCCCCTGACTGGGGCTGCTGCCTTTCTTTCAGAGATGCCCTACCCAGAGAGGAGGAATTTAGAGAGCAGATAGACTTTTAATAGGACCACTCAGGGCTCCAAAATTGCAAAGCAGAAAACTCTAGACCTTTGGAAGGCTTAGGCCCAGCATGGGCACAACACCATTCCCACCATGCTCTATTGATGAATGTGAGTCTCAAGGCATAGCAGATTCATGAGGGAGGGGTGTGTTTCCTGGGGGGCCGTGTCTACTGACTGACTTTCCTGGTACTCCTTCTGGCATCCAGTGATCTGTCTCCTTCCCACATGTAGAACACACTCTGCTCCTCCAATGTTTTATTCCAGCATGGATCAGGTTCAGGCTGAAAGTCCAGGTTCTCGTCCCCCGAATCAGCTCCAGGAGCAGACAAAGGGCCTCAGGCAGTTTTTAAGGTTCATCTCAGTCATTGTTCTTCATGAATAGGAGACTAGGAATAAAGAGACAGATGACCTGTTCATTATCTTCTAATGTGTAATGATGAGGCAGAGATGCATTCATTACAGCAGACAAGCTTGTAGGAAAAAAGGTGGGAGACTGAAGATGTATGGACATCACTGGTCCACGTCAATCCTGGAGTTGATGTGGCCCCATCTCTGCAGTCCTGCCCCTGGTTCTCCATAGCATTGGCTCTGCCCTCTGAGTCTTCCTGTCCATGGGGAGCGGTCCCACTTGTTGTTCTTAGCATTCTCAGGCTGCCTCCTTCCCAGAGACTGCTGAGGCCTCTGAGAATGCTTTTCATTTTGAGCTGTATCAGTCTCTTTCAGACCAAGCTGGTAAAAGTTCTTTTAAAAAATTATAAATTTATTACACATCAAATTAAAATTCTCTTCCATTTCCTCTTGGGATGGGTCACGTGTGACATTGCTTTCTGAGTGGCCATTTTAGTCCAGCTGAAAGGTCTTAACAAAGAACCTTACAGCCATACTTTTGATCTGATCTTTCACTGAGTCGATTTCCTTATGCAGCTTCAAGTGAGTTCCTCCTCTGTGTTTCCTTTCCCCCTCTGTTATTCACATCAGCCCTCGTTGTGGACATGGCCCTTCAACGTCATTTTAGGTATGCTTCTGCTGAGCATCTGAGGGTCTTCTTGATTCAGGAACCAGTTTGCTCATTAATTTCTCAGCTTGGAATCGTACATCATGTACTAGGGAATCAGCTTGGAATCTTGCACCATGTGTCAGTAGCACATGGCACAGTCCACAGCTCGATTTTTTTTTTCCATAGGAATCTTTTTCTACCAGAGCAGTTATATATTTTTCTCCCACTTTCCTGATCCTGGTGGCTGTAGTTCTGATTTCCTCTTTCATGAGGAAAGGCAATTTCACGCAACAGTGTGCCCAGGTAGGAAAGAGGCATGCAGAATTGGGGGCCAGATGGTTGGAGTTTTAATCCCAATTTCTCTGTAACCTCAAGAAGTCATCTGCTCTGTACTCAGGTTCCCTATATGTAAAATAATGAAGATAATGTGACCTGTCTCATAGATTTATAGCAGAGACTGCTGGTTGTTCAGTAAACCTGTTTCTTCTTCTTCTAGCACACACAGCTAGAATACACTTCCCAGACTCCTTTGATGTTTATTGTAGCCCCACGACTGAGCTTAGCCAATAGAGTATGGGTGTAAGCAATGTGAACCACACCAGTCTGGCCCCTAAAAACCTTATTCAGGTATCTTCTACCTCCTTTCACCATCCCAATGGCTAAAATAGAGTCTAGTTTCGCAAAGTAATCTTGGAAAACAAGTTTGAGGACAGCAGAGCTTCCATCAGTCAGAGTCCCTGGATGACTTCAAGAAGCACCATCCTGTTGACCTAGATACCTGTCCAATCCAATGCTGTCATAGGAGACAGAAACCAGCTTCTATGATGATGGAACCATTAAACACACTTTGGCCTCTTTGAAATAGAGCCAGCCTGCCAATACATGCATCATTATTACAAGAATTAAATGAGTTAATACGTGTGAAATACTTAGGACAATGACTGGAACATAATAAAGGGTTAATAATCATTATGGATAGTGCATTAGTACCAGGTTTATGCAGAGTTCTTAGTGTTAGCTCCTTGCCTAGCACAGGCCCAAGGCTGTCTCTTCTATTCTCCTTTGGTTGGGCAAACCCTGGCCCTGGCCATTAGTGTCTGTATTCACTTCTCATAGTTGTCTGGGTCTCAGAGGCATTAACTCACCTTCTTAGATTGTTGGCTATGTAGTCCTCCCTGCTTAATGCTGCCTGAAGATTTCTGTTTCTTTCCATTTCTGCTAACTATTTCTAAACTATATTTTATCCAGCAGTTCTGCTTATAGCAGATAGGATGTCCACATTTGCTAATTTTGCCATGTTTTAAGAGGTGATTTTGGAAGATTCTTAAAACCTACAGTAAACAAGTCTCAGGAGCTGCTGAAATATGCAGAGTATCAGGAGACCACTGGAAAAAAGAAAGGTTTAATAGGTGTGCTATGCACCCTCTGTACTTGATTTATCTCAATTATTTTCCCAAATTCACCTGGAAGTGATGATTCCCCTGGAAGTCATCCAATATTAAATGTGCTGCTTCCCACCTTTACATTAACACAGAAAAGTCACTCACTGAAATTTCCAGCATCCTCAGAGCTTCAAGGCAAGTACAGCTGTTCTAAGTAATTTTCATCACTTCTTTTGCACTTTTCACACAAAATAACTCCAAATCACCTTAAAGTTCTTGAGGAAAGGCAGCACCCCATCGTTTTCTTCCCCCTGGCAATTTGTCAGCTTGAGCTGTCTGACACATTTTAAAATTTGGTGTCATATTCTGGGAAGTCAAAAAATCTTTCTGGTTTCCTTCTTGACAGACACAGGACATTAGGGTGAAAAGTAAATTCTCTGGTTGTCTGCCAGGGGCTTCATCAAAAGGGACTAGACTCAAATGACATTCTGATAAACAAAATAATGAGACTGTGTCTGCCGAGTTTGGTATGACTGTGTTATGAGGCAGTCTGGTTTAGTTGAAAATAGATAGGGTTTCAAATCACTCAGAATTGGGCTTAAGCTCCAGCTTTTCCATTTATTAGCCACATTTTTATCCTTAAAAATGGGAATACAGTTGACTTCAAAGGGAGAGAATTAAATGAGAACACATCTAAGAAAATACCCAGCATGAGACACAATCATAACGACAGTGTCATGTTGAAAGAGAAAGTGGTCTCACACTTCCAGCTGTAATCATGTAGCATATATTGGAATAACTCTTTCACTGCAGACAGCTATAAAATCTGGATTAAAAATAAAATGAAACATGTGAAGGCATTGGAGCCAGAGCAAGGCAGCCAGGACTTGGGGAACCGCACTCCAAGAAAGCAGGAAAGTGCATGTAAATGCCTTGCTACTCACCTCCGGGCACCTGCTGATTCACAGTGTGGGAGGTAGGGCTGGGTCCACAGCAGCCCAAGGCTTATGCAACTCTGGGGCAGTAGTACAGTGGCGTGCATTAAGAAGGTAAGATCTTAGAGAGGTAGGAAACACGGGATTGAGGTAGAACTCCTGTTTGCAACTTCCCTTTGAGGTATCGGCTACTTTCCAAGCTGTGTGTTCTTGAAACAAGACACTGAGAGTCCAAGATGAAAGGAGCAGTACAGAGATGAATATCTGAGCAGAGATTCCCACAGGCTCATGGTGCTGGGAATGGAGTGTGGAGGGGTGACGCTGGGAACAGGGAGTGTGGAGGGGTGACGCTGGGAACAGGGAGTGTGGAGGGGTGACGCTGGGGACAGGGAGTGTGGAGGGGTGACGCTGGGGACAGGGAGTGTGGAGGGGTGACGCTGGGGACAGGGAGTGTGGAGGGGTGGCGCTGGGGACAGGGAGTGTGGAGGGGTGGCGCTGGGGACAGGGAGTGTGGAGGGGTGGCGCTGGGGACAGGGAGTGTGGAGGGGTGGCGCTGGGGACAGGGAGTGTGGAGGGGTGGCGCTGGGGACAGGGAGTGTGGAGGGGTGGCGCTGGGGACAGGGAGTGTGGAGGGGTGGCGCTGGGGACAGGGAGTGTGGAGGGGTGGCGCTGGGGACAGGGAGTGTGGAGGGGTGGCGCTGGGGACAGGGAGTGTGGAGGGGTGGCGCTGGGGACAGGGAGTGTGGAGGGGTGGCGCTGGGGACAGGGAGTGTGGAGGGGTGGCGCTGGGGACAGGGAGTGTGGAGGGGTGGCGCTGGGGACAGGGAGTGTGGAGGGGTGGCGCTGGGGACAGGGAGTGTGGAGGGGTGGTGCTGGGGACAGGGAGTGTGGAGGGGTGGTGCTGGGGACAGGGAGTGTGGAGGGGCCCTGGTGAACACTGAAGGCTCCCACTGGGACCAGGGAAGACTGTGCCCTAGGAGTGAGACCTGTGCCTTAGGAGTAAGGCCAGATGGGAAGGCAACCATGCCCAAAATACAGCTTCAACACAGTCAGAGTGATCGGTCAGAGACGACCTGCCATCTGTCTCTCAGAAGAGACATCCTCTCTGGGGAAACACAGACCCTACATTTCTTTCCTATGTGATATATGTGGGCATTTCATAAAAAATTACTAGACATGTCAAAAAACAGGACCAAATGACTAAAAGTCACAGAAAAAGGTGGAAAATGGAAACAGTCCAGGTACTGGAGTTATCAGATACTGAATTTTAAATTCCAGTATTTTAAAAATATTGGATTTTATGATTAATACAGTCAAGAGAAAATTGTGGATAATTCCACCAGAGAACTAGAATTTATTGAAAAATGAAATACTCATTATGTACATAAAAAAGTATAATAACTGAAATTAAGAATTTAAAAAATAGGCAAGTCTATTTTTAGTTGATTAGCAGATTAGGCACAAGAAAATGGATGAAAATGAATTGGAATATTGACCTGGATTGTATTATAGAGGAATTTTATGTTTTTTAAAAGCAAGAGCTTAAGAGATATATAGAACATGGTGAAATATCTGAAATACATGTTCCTGGTGCTACTCTTCAAAAAAGGAAGGCAAAATAAAGACATCTACACACAAACAAAAACAAATAACGAATTTGTTGACCTTCGTTAAAGAAATTAGAATTTCTTTTAAGTGTGAGTTTTTCACAAAGAAGGGAAATGTCTCCTGATGAAAATCTGGTAGGGAGAAAGGAAGGAGGCGCACAGGAAATGATAAATAAATGGATAACTCCAAATGAATATTGACTTTTTGAAACAATGATTCTAAAGTCTTATGGGGTTAAAGTATATATGGAAATACACAACGATATTAACACAACAGGTGTGAGATAGACAAATGATATCAAATTGTTTTTACATTCTTGCATTGTTCTGGAGGCGTTGAAGCAATGGTTTAAGACAGTCTGTAATAAATCAAGAACATATATTGTTATTCCATAAATATCAACACATATACATAATAGAAAAACGTAATACAGAGAAAAAATGGAATAATACACCATATTGATTAATACAAATGAAGAAAAAAACTACAGAAAAGTTATACAGAATAAAAAAATGAAACAAAAAGGTAAATTTAAATGCAAATATATTCATTAAACATAAAGTTTGTATTTGTCAATGATCCAATTAATCCAATTAAAAGTGAACGATCTCCACACATATAAACATAGATTTATAACGAAGGTGACAAGCTGTACAGTGAAGAAAGATTAGCTTTTCAACATGTGCTGTTGAATCGAATGGGTATTGATACGGAACAAAGCTTAACCCTGAACCATACTCAGAAATGATTAGAAATGTATTGTAATCTGAAAGTGAAAGGTAAAATAAGTATATACAAATAAATAAGTCTTTAGATGAAAATATGGTATAATAACTTTGTGATCTTGGGGTAGGAAAAAATTTCCTAAACAAGCACAAAAAGCACCAACTACAAAGAAAAAAACCCAATATACTGTAATGTATTAAAATTAAAAATAGTTTGTTATCACAAGGCATCATTAAGTGAATGCAAAAACACAAGCCACAGAATGGGGAAGGAATCTGCAGCAGATGTTGCTGACAAAGAACACATATTCAGCACACAGAGCAGAACTCCTGCAAGTCAATTAGAAAAAGTTAGACATCTTAATTGGAAATGAGCAGAAGTACTTGAATAGGCACATAGTGCATCTAAATAATAAACCTAAGTAAGGTGCATCACTTCGTTAGTCATTAGATGAATGCAGATTAAATCTAGGAGGCCCCATTGCTCTGAGTAAAGTGAAAAAGACAGACAATGCCAAGTCAGGGTACAAGAACTCTGTTACACTGCCAGTGGGATTGGTAACTGACACAATCACTGTGGCTAACGGTTTGGTACTATCTACCAAAGATGAACATCAATGTAGCATAACACCCAGCAATTTTATTCCTAGCTATATAGAGAGACAAAATGTGTATACGTGTTTATAAAACTGTAGAAACATTTTAATGGCAACCCTATTTGTAAAAGTCTCAAACTAGATGTTATGAAAAGTTCAATAGAAAGATGCATAAAAAAATTGCTGTGTACCATACAACAGAATACTATCAGAAAGACAAAAAGCAAACTACTGATAGAGCAACGTGAATGAATCTCACAAACATGTTGAGTGAAAGGAGAGAGTCACAGAAGACTCAATATTGCATTATTTCATTTCTATAAATTTCAAAAGCAGGCAAAACTAGTATATGGTGTTAAAAGTAAGAAATAGTGGTAGGCCCTGCAGAGAGGCAGTGTCTAGGAAGGGGCCTGAGAGTTTTTGAGTTGCCAAAAGTTCTATTTCTTGATCTGTGTGCTGATTATACAGTGATGCTCATTTAATGAAAATTTACTGAGAGGTTTAAGGTACACACCCATTCCTAAATGTATATTTTAGTATTTTTTTTAAGAAAAGACAAACATTGTCAGACAAAATTAAAAAAACGCAATTATTGGCTGCATTCAAAGCCACACCTTAACTCTAAAGACACAGAAAGATTGAAAGTAAAAGGAAGGAAAAGCATATTCCATGCAAACACCAAAAGAATGATGTTATCCCTATACTAACATCAGACAAAGCAGACTCTAGAGCAAGAAGTATTAATAATGATAAAGAGGGACATTCCATAATGATAAATGCAGCAATGTAACTGGAATATGTAGACAGTTTGTATCTGTATTGATCTAACAGCACAGCCTCAAAGATATAAAGCAAAAATTTATAGCAGTAAAGGGATAGGTAGGCAAATCAATAATCATACTTGGAGATTTTGGCAAATCTCTCTGCTCATTTGATGCCCAAACAAAAGCAGTAAGGATGTGGAATATTTATTTATTTATTGAAACGGAGTCTCACTCTGTCGCCCAGGCTGGAGTGCAGTGGTGCGATCTTGGCTCACTGCAAGCTCAGCCTCCCGGGTTCACGCCATTCTCCTGCCTCAGCCTCCCGAGTAGCTGGGACTGAAGGCGCCCACCACCACACCCAGCTAATTTTTTTTTTTTTTTTTAGTAGAGGCTGGGTTTCACTGTGTTAGCCAGGATGCTCTCGATCTCCTGACCTTGTGATCCGCCCGCCTCGGCCTCCCAAAGTGCTGGGATTACAGGTGTGAGCCACCGTGCCCGGCCAAGATGTGGAATATTTAAACAACACAATTAGCAAACTTGAAGCAATTGACCTGGTAGAGCATTCTACCAACAACTTCAGAGTACACATTGTAGTCAAGAGATTTCAGTATCTTAAATATTTACCAAAGAGACCACAGGCTTTGTGATAGAGCTAAGCTTACCAATCCCTGGGGGACTATCAAATTCTGCCATATTTTAGGGCCTCATTCAAATTCCATGTTCTAATTACCTTTTTGATTACTGCAGCCTGCGTGGATCTCCTTGTTTCCCATAGAGAAACATGGCAGGAAAGAAAAAACCCTGACTTAGAAGTCAGGTAGCCTGGCACCCCCCTCCCAACTGGGTATAGATCCTAATTCCAGAACCTATTTACTTAACAGCTTGGGCAAGTGATTCATCTCACCAGGACTCAATTTGCTGCTCTGTAAAAGGAAAGACAGACACTTGTTTTGGAGGGCTGGTGGGGGGTTGCATGAGATACTATAAGTAACACTTTTAATCCAGAGCAGGTGTTCAGCAGACAGCAGTACCCTCTTCTGTCCTTCTCCAGACTGTTCACCATGATCACTAGTTGACCACATGCCTGGGCCTCATTTCTTCCACATAAATTAGTTTCACCTCCCCAACTACACCTTAAAGGGATAGGGACCAATTCCTATTGTATTCCCTGGGCACTTAGCATAAAGTTATGTAATTATAAAAAAACATGTTGGCCTGGCACGGTGGCTCACACCTGTAATACCAGCACTTTGGGAGGCCGGGGCAGGCAAATCACGAGGTCAAGAGATTGAGACCATCCTGGCCAACATGGTGAAACCCTGTCTCTACCAAAAATACAAAAATTAGCTGGGCGTGGTGGTGTGTGCCTGTAGTCTCAGCTACTCGGGAAGCTGAGGCAGGAGAATCGCTTGAACCCAGGAGGCAGAGGTTGCAGTGAGCCGAGATCATCCCACTGCACTCCAGCCTGGCGACAGAGTGAGACTCTGTCAAAAACAACAACAATAACAGCAAAACCCCATGTTAGCAATAACATGGTCAGGGGACAGAGGGAGGAGGAGGAGGAAGAGGAGGAGGAGGAGGAGGAAAAGAATGACAATGAACATGTATTGTGGATAGATTCCACTCTGGATTCTGGGCAAATGACTTAACATGCAGAGAGTCTCACCAATCCTCGAAACCCATAATCCCAATTGTACAAGTTAGGTTACCACCTCCTGAGTAGTGAACTTGCCAAGGCTCACTCCATAGATTGATCCAGCCCTTCCTGGCTCAGAAGTCTTGCTGCTTAGCCTCTGAACTACACTTCCTCAATCCATGATAGGTAACCAGGGTGTTTTTGCAGACAAGTTTATAATTCATGTCCTGAAAGGAATGAGGACCCCCCTACCGGCCGGGGCAAGTTGAGCAGATGGCAGAAAGAGGGAAGAGTGAAAGGTGGTGGGGAAGTGCTGCTGGGGTGTGCCACTCTGGCACCAGAACCCTCTCACCATTAGCCACATGAGGCAGACCAAACTCAAAGTCACATAGCCAGGGAACCCTGCCTGACTCTTCCAGCTACTGCAGAAAAATGCGTAGAGACCTTAGGTTCTTGGTTTGCTAATGCTCTCTGAGTGTCTGGGACAATATCTACCTTTCAGCACTTTGCTCAGGGCAGTCATGAAACCTGATGTCTTGTGAAACAAGATTGCCAACTTGTCTGCATTCCGTGAGACAGAACATCCACATACAAGCTACATGAAGTGGGTTGATCACTCACAGATAGGCAGCAATGGATAACAGAAGCCTAGGATTTGTGACAAGGGCCCTCCAAGGCTCAGGAAAACTGCTCAGATGGAGCCTTGTCTGCTTGTTCCCCACCTGCACCACAGCTGAGGGACCCTGGAAAGCAGCCCATCCTGGGTTTTATACTTTAAGGAAATGGGACTCACTGGGCTGAAGCATAGCAGGACATTGTGTTCTAGGAGAAATGGGGACAGAGCCTGCAGTGTTCCAGCCAGGATATCCTCATCTCAGGACGCTGCATTCTCAGCACATTCTACAGTTATTCTTGAGAACTACAAGTGATGAAGAGGGTTTGTTCAAAGGCTATTCAGTGACACTGTGCCACAGCGTCAACAGACAGAGGACCTGCATATAACCAGATGTGCGGATTAATCCTCTCGATAGATGCCAAAGGGCTCTCTAAATTATAGGATTCTGCGGCTGTGAGAGGCTACTGGACAGCTGGCTCTTCACAGGTGAGGAGAGGAGAGCAAAGAACTGAAGCAGCGTTGGGTTGTGATGCATGCTCTGACTTCCAGCCAGTGTGAGTCCTTCCCGAGGGTCCCCTGGAGGATGCATGCACTGGGGGACTGGCAGGGCTGAGGAGCTGCTACAGCCAGCAGCCTGATGCCACTGCTGACTCATTCCTCCTCGAGGTGACCCGTGGCTCCCCACAACACAGGCACTGGGCCTGAGCCCCATCACTGACTGGACCATCGACTGACTCCCTGAAGAAGGCCTTGGCAGGTGGCGTTATCTGATTTGGTTCATGAGTCTGTCTTTAAATTCACTCCCACAACTAAACTGAGAGCGCTGTGATGGGAAAAGCCAGCTTTAGTGCTGTCTGCTGCTAAGTATGTTTTTAGGTCACTTGCTCTCCATGGAAAGATAGAATTCTACCCCAGTGCTAAAGATATACTGTTTGGATATACTTAAATAAATTTGCAGATCTCTTATGTTGTAAATATTTTATAACTCAACAGTTGTTTTGGCCCAGCAAGCCACTTTATGAGTCTTTCTTGTTGTAACTGCTCTTATTTTAGCTCTTATGTCCAACTTTAAAAGCAGGTAATATGAATCCTTTGTACCTCAATAGTCATTTCAGTGGAGCTCCATCTTTAGATATCTGATGGCCAGGTTGCTAAGTATCCGAAGTGTAGAAAGGTTGACTCATAGATGATAAATAGATAATAAACAGGTATTGATTTAAACTGTGGTGATTATAAAGATGTATTGCTCTAAGAAGCATATATTGACTATAAAAAGTAAGGTCAAAATTTGACATTGAATTAGCAATAAATATTGATATATACCAAAGCAGAAAAGCAGTAGATGTAAATAATGCTCACTGCATGTTGAATCTAAAAATGAATCATTTGCACTCCAACCTCAGGTTCCCAAGACACACATACAGCAGATTCGTTAAAACGTAGGAAAGAAAGTGCCTTGATGCAAAGCCTTTCAGACAAATGTCATCTGTGTCCGCTACCATGATGACATTAGGATAACTTCTAAAGTATGAATATTCCTGTTGCCACACCAGTGCAGCTGGTCCCAGCTTGATTTCATGCCAGGCACTGAGTCAACTGTAAAATAACATTGTTCAAGAGACCACACGTACTCCAGCTAGCTAGAGGAGATACTGCCACTCTCCACACAGTGGAGAAACCACTGGGTGTTGCTCACAAACAGCACTTTCAGGACATAAAAGTGTATGTGCATAGACCAATCATCTGGATGGAAAGCAAGAAATATGGTCAGCAAAGTTCTGCCGTCTGAATTTTCCTTTTCAATCAGATGTTGTCATGACTTGGGTCATGTCTAGGTCATAGCATCTAGAACACTTCATCTAATCGTACACCGATTTCTCTACCGTCTCTGTGCCTTTCTGCCTCTCTTAGCATGGTGCTAGCTGCACTTCTGAGGCCCACTGAGAGGATCACTGAGCACAAAAACTTGCCAGAGTCTAGTTTTGGGGTCACAATAGTTGACCCTGGTGTCTACAGATACATTTCAGCAAAGCTATTAAACTATTGAAATTTTATGAAACTTGCAATTATATTTATATGCTATGTAATTCTCCCTAGAGAGAGGCTCTGGATACATTCTAAAGAGATCTGTGGCCTGAAGGAGGGTGAGAACTTATAAAGAAACATGTGAATTAAAATGGAAGAAAGGGACAAATGGAAGCATATCTGGGGTAAGAAAGAGGTTTCCTATTTTTTCTCATAAAAGCGTTCTCAGGGGACCTCTGGTGCCGCTGCAGCAGGAACCCATATTTAAACCCACATCATTTGGTACCTGGAAGTGGAGTGCTTGCCCCTCTTCTCCTGGTTCAATCCTGCCCTTGTGGAAAATCCCAGCTCAATCAACACCCTACATTCAGTGCAGTTTACCCTCTCCTCCCTTCCCGCCTCACCCTGCAGTTCTCTCCAGGCTTCACCTCAGGCTCTCCCTTCAGCTGGGATGCTGCAGGCCCCACCCAGTCGTAGCAGGACAATAGCATCTTGTCTTTCAAAGTCTCGGTTGGAGCCGCGCTTCATTTGGAAACCCTCTGATTACCCTCGGTTGGCTTCTCCACCATGATCCTTGTCATCTATGTTCATTTCTCTGACGGTTCTGACCATGCTGTTTTAGAAGCACCGGCTTTATCTTTCTCCCTCGCTCGACTGTGCCCTCCTTAAAGGCAGCCAGCATGGCTTTCATCCTCATGTCCCCAGCCCCCAAGGGCAGAGTCTCACTCCGCAGAGAAGCTCAGGAGATTGAGCCACAGGAGCTGTCCACAGCTGCTGGGACTCCGCCTGCTCCAAGCAGCTGTGCAGGAGTCACTGTCTGCACTGCAGCTCTGGGTACCCAGCCCCCACGGGGCTTCGGGGTGCTGTATGGTTGATCACGGCACCCTAGGCGGATGGGAAGTTACTTGGAAACAGAGCCTGCTTTCTTGCTTTCTAACTCACAAAAAAACCCGGCCCATATAATTCCTTGTGAATACCTGTAAGGGTCAGGGCAGGCCCCAGATGGACATCCGTCAAGGGGAGTTGAGCCCCTCCAGTGTTTGCCACGTCTCCAGGAGGAGACACTGGCTCTGAGTCTTCACGGAGATGGGATTAAGAAAGAAAACTGAAATTTTGGGAAAGAAATGCTTGAGTTTTAATGCCAGCCATCAAGGATTTAAATGGTCTTTTACTGTCAACCACATCAGGATTGCAAAAGTGGATCAGGAAAGGGATCCTGCCACAACCAGTAGATCCAGCCAGGGAAATGCCCTACCTTCCCCAGCCTGAGACTCCTCTCCCTCACTCAGACACAGGCCTGGGGTGACCTGTGAGGGAAATCTCATCACAACATGTGCCTGGGAAGGGGACTTTGTCTCTACTCCTCAGAGACTGCATTCCCGTCACCGAGAGGCAACAGGCAGCCAGGCTGGGGAAGCTTCTTCATTCTCTCAAGCAGCACAAGCAGGAAACAGTGAGACCTCCAGTGAGAAATGTAACTTCAATACATCATTAGAGGACATCTACATAGTTGGAGAAGCAGTCTATATTCATGGATCGGAAGACTAGTGCTGTTTAGTTGGCAGTGCTTCCCAGTTGACCTTCAGATTCAAGGCAGTCCCCATGAGAATCTCAGATAACTTCCTTATAGAAATTGAGAAGCTGATACTAAAGTTTATATGGACTTGCAAGGGACCCAGAAGAGACAAAGTACTCTTGAAACAGAATAATAAGGTAGGCGCACTCATACTTCCTGATTTCACAACTCACTACAAAGCAACAGAAATCAAAACGATACGATCCCGGCATTAAGAAGACACAGAGATCAATGCAATGTCTTGGAGAGAGTCCAAAAATAAATCCACACATTTAACAGTCAACTGATTTTTGACAATAGTGTCAAGACCATTCAGTGAGTAAAGAATGATCTTTTCAACAAATGGTACTGGGACAAATGTACGCAGCCACGTGCAAAAGAATGAAGTTGAACCCTTACTTCACTCAATTTAAAAGCTGACTTTAAATGGAGCAAACACCTAAATATAAAAAGTAAAACTATAGAAATCTTGGAAGAAAAAAATAGGATTAAATCTTCATGATCTTGAATGTGGCAAAGGATTCTTAGATGTGATATCGAGAGTACAAGCAATAAAATAATTATACTTTGTCAAAATTAAAAACTTCTGTGCTCCAAAGGAAATTATAAAGAAAATGAAAAGACAAAGCACAGAATGGAAAAAAATCTGCAAATCACATGTCTAAAAAGGAACTTATATCCAGAACAGATAAAGAGCTCTTCAGTTCTTTATTACTGAACTTTCAGTTCAGTTCTTAGTAATAAAGCAACAGATAATTTAATTAAGGAATGGGCAAAGGATCTGAGGAGACATTTCTCCAGGGAATATGTACCCATGACCAATGAGCACATGAGAAGATGCTCAGCCTCATTAGTCATCAGAGAAATGAACATAAAAAAAAATCACAGTGAGATACCACTTTACACCTACTGGCATGACTAGAACAAAAAAATTAGATAGTAATAAGTGTTGGTGATGATGTGGAAAAATCAGAACCCTCATATCCTGCTAGTAGGAAGACAAAAATTGTGCAGCCTACTTGGAAAACAGTTGGGCAGTTCCTTAAATGATTAAGCATAGAATTACCATGGAGCCCAGCAATTCCACTTTTAGGTATATGTCCAACAGAAAGGAAACATGTTCACATAACACCTTGTACATGACTGTTCATAGTGGCATTACTCACAATAGCTAAAGGTTGGAAGCAACCCAAATGTCCATCAACTGATGAATGAAGAGAGAAAATTTGGTATATTCATACAATGGAATATTATTTGTCCATAAAAAGGAATGCAACTCTGATACAAACTGCATGAATGAAACTTGAAACATGCTAAATGGAAAAAGCCAGTCACTAGAGACAACATATTTAGTATTCTATTTATACAAAATGTGCAGAACAGGGAAATGTATAGGGACAGCTAATAGATGAGTGGTTGCACAGGGCTGGGGGTGAGGTGCAGACCACCTAAGGAAGCGACAGCTAAAAGCACAGGGTTTTGATGAAAATATTCTGTAATTGCCTGGGGTGATGATTGCACACATCTGTGAGTATGTTAGAAATGACTGAATTATACAATTTAAATAGGTAAGTTGTGTGGTATGTGAATCATAATTCAAAATAACTGTTAAAAAGAGGATGGGAAGCCGGGCGCGGTGGCTCACGCCTGTAATCCCAGCACTTTGGGAGGCCGAGGCAGGTGGACCACGAGGTCAGGAGATCGAGACCACGGTGAAACCCCGTCTCTACCAAAAGTACAAAAAAACTAGCCGGTCGTGGTGGCAGGCGCCTGTAGTCCCAGCTACTCGGGAGACTGGGGCAGGAGAATGGCGTGAACCCATGAGGCAGAGCTTGCAGTGAGCCGAGATCGCGCCACTGCACTCCAGCCTGGGCGACAGAGCGAGACTCTGTCTCAAAAAAAAAAAAAAAAAAGGATGGGAAGTCCAGAAAGTTCCAAATTATCCAGCCTGATTGCAGCACAGGCTGCCGTGGCTGATGCAGAGCACACAGCTGGAGAGAGGGAGGGCCCTGCCAGATAGGGAGTTGGGACAACATTCCCAGGTCGGTGGGAGCCAGGGCAAGCTTTGGGCTCTAGAATGTTGGAATGGCAGATTTCAGTGGGGATGGGAGGAAGAATGGGCAGGGTGATCCGCTGTTTCATGGTCAACTGCATTTCCAGTCCCAAAAACATTTCTTGCCCTGTAAATGTGCTACTTTCTTTCTCCCTGTCCGTACTTATCTCAGCTGGTGATGCCATTGTTCCACCTCCCAGCTCACAGTCCTGGCTTTTTCACTGATCCTGCTATATATGAACTCCTACGTGTGGCATTATTTCATCCATTTATGTTTTCTCAAGAAAAAAGCAATGATTATTTGATGCTTCAGTGTGGCAGAGAGGCAGGATTATCCTGACTATTGACTCTTTTCCGTGCCTGCTGACTTCCAGTAATAAAGCAAATATTCCCCTCAGCTCTGGCCTCTTTTCTCTATGAGCTGGGGGTGCAAGTTTGGGCAGCCTGAGAAGTAGCAACCGTCCCTTTCATGAACCTTTTTACAAAGAGAATCTTTTGGTGTCTTTTTAATTAAATGAAGAATTCCACTGTTCTTGGTAGGACTAGAAAAATATCACAAAAACTCAATGCACTAGAAGATCGGCTAAAATTGCAAAGCACTTACAAATAACATAGGATGTGGCAGCCCAATGAGCAAGGAGTAACAGTAAACATGTGGACCACCGAACCCCGAGGCTGACTCTTCGCTGGCTTCTGCCCCGTGCTTGCTGCCTTGGATGTGGTGTAAACCCATGCTTGTTCCCACCCAGCATTTCCAAAACGATACCGGACTTCCTGGAGCAACAGGGTAGAGTTCTTTTGAGTAAAGGGAAAGGAATGGAAGCTGGCTCAAATAACCTGCAGAAGAAAGAGGGTTGAAAAACTACCAAGACTAAGGGACTTGCAGCTAGTTACCCTGCAATGGGGCTGCTATCGATGACTGTGGGGTTTGTGCTCTGGCCTCTGTGGAATAGCAGGTTTCCCCCTGGGACTTCTGACATTGGAGCGTTGCATTGGCCACTCCACTTTTTACTCATCCCATCATCCCACCTCCACTGTCAATCAAGGGTGTGACCTTGACTTGGACGCCTGTGTGTCTCCCTGCCAGTTTTCCCAGGCTGTGATTAAGACTGCAGTTCTGGGTCACCTGTGTACCCAGGGTGGGTCCTGGTAAGGACTCATCCCATCTTCAAGAGACCAGAAGAAACATGCACATGCAAAGAAATAAGTGAAACATAGCAAGGCGGCTGCTGCAACAGTGGTGCAGGTCCAGGCCATGGTACAGACAAGTGTTAGAGCCACCTCCCAGGAAGGCTGCATGGAGGAGGTACCTTGAGGAGAGTCGAAACCCGACGAGCATATATGAACTTGCTGGGTAGACGGGGGCAGTAACCTCCTCAGGTAGACAGTGCTTAGGCCCTTTGGATGACTTCCTGCAGCCCTTAACACTGTCTCCCCTTCTGTCTGTACACAAGAAAAATAAACCAACCTAAGTCATACTTTCATGTGACTCTTTTTTTTCTTCCATGAGTCAAGAGACTGTCAATAAATGATCTCTTCCTTCCTCGACATAAAGAACTAAAATGGTATTAATCAGATGCTTAGCAGCATAACTGATAAAGTTCCAAAGGTATCTGGGAGGAAGAGGGCAATAAAACGTTATGTTTGTAAAGGCAGAATGTCTTAGAGCTTTCAAAGGGTGTTGGTAACTACTAATGCTTTCAATTCTGAAAACTTACCAGAAGTTGTCTGATATTATTATCCTTATTACACGGCTGGGCAAAGTAAAGTCTTAGGGAGATCATATGACTTCTAGGTCTTCCAGATTTGATGAACTGTAGATGGATAAGTGGGGTTACCTGGACACCTGGTCCAGTGCTTTCCTTTGGCAACAACAGAACGGGAGGAGTGGCTTAGTGGGAAGAGTGGGCAATTCCAGGCTGGAGTCATGAAGCCTCGGTTTGATGAGAAATCCTACTTTGTACATACTGCTGGGCTCTGAGAATCCAGGGATAGAGACCAAGGGTCTCAAGGACCTGTCGCAGATGAACAAAGTGGAATTTGTAAACAAACTGAAGATCCATGCTTCCCGCCTGGAATTGCTCCTTTTCCATGAAAATACAAGGCCTGAGTAGGGAGTGTGTCTATATCACAGAGAGTCTGATGTTGGTTAGGGGGTGGGGGCAGAAAGAGATGAATGCTGTCTGCAGAACATCACGAGCAAACACTGCTACACTTGAAAGAAATGTGAACTCTTTCCTTTATAAATGTGAGTATCACTGGAGCACTGTTTGTAAAAATGTGGCCACTGACCAGGACTGTCCTTGACTGAACTGTGGGTAGACTCTGAGGAAGAAGGCTCCTAGCAGTAGGGACAGCCATGTGTCCCAGGTGCTAGCAGCATTTTTGATTTATATGAAAAGGAGATTCTGCTTTTCTTTCTCAAAAAGAAAAAAAAAGTTTGAAAGATGATTGTGCACATTCTTTGTTTAGTGTTTCTGTTTTGTTTCATTCAATATGACTTCACTGAACATCTACCGGGTACAGACATCATTCCAGATCATGAGGATACAAGGAAAGAAGGGACTATCCTGCTGGTGCACCTTTGCTAGTCCTGTTCCCTCTACCTAGACTCCCCATTCTTCTGGATCACCCTTCCCCAGGAGGCTCCCCGTTTCCTTACACTGTATCCCAGGTAGGGAAGGTACCCTTTCTCTCTCTGCTCGCCTCAGTCATACCCCCTGGACTGGGATCCCTGAGACCAAATCCTGGCTGTTCTCTGTCTCTGGTCCCAGAATCTCACAGGTGAGGCACAGAACAAGTCTCGACAAATGTATAGGGATCAACAGGTACCCTCAGGCCCTGTCCCGCGGGTGACAGACCTTTAGTGATATTAAACAGGCCATGTTCACCTCAGCGAGGTCTGCCTGTTGTCAGCTCTGGAAAGATGTGGGGTGTGAGCATATCCTCAAACAGGCAGAAGTCTTCCCTTTTCATGGGCCTGTTGAGAAGAAGCTCCCACAGTCTTCCCTCTGGGGCCTGGGCACCCTCCTTGGGCCAGGCTCTATGAAGGCCATCCCTTAATTGGCCAATCTCAGCGTTTTTGTTTCTGCCACATCCACATGGCAGGCTGTTTCCAGGCATGGCACCCCCAGAGGTGGGGCCAGAGCTGGGGAAATGTTTTCTAGGAAGGGATGTGCCATAGTAATTGGCCACAGCCTCAGCTCTTCAGGACTGTGCACAAACCTTGCCTCAGCCTTCTGTGCCATTATTCAGAAAAACACACTAACAAAGAAAGGGAATTGGCTTCGTCATGTTCATGCTATAGGGATAGCACTGAATCCATTCTGAGTGATAAAAATAAAACTGGCAAACTTTACTACCTTAACTCTCATGAGTAATAATGTATTAGAAACAGACTTGTGTTCATCAGAAAATAATCGTGTTGCAATTTGCCGCTGATAACCTCTCAAAGATGATGCTGACTCCTGCACCTTTGGGCAGCCAAGGGTCAGCGCAGGCGTGGGCAGTCCCCAGAGGATGTGAGAACAGCAAACTTTGGAAGCATCTGGGAACTGCCGTTTTTGCCACCCTCGACGTGTGGTAAGGGGGCATTGGGGTGATTGTGGCTGCGGCACGCCTGAATAATTGCAAACAACATGATATGCTGCTACTAACGCCAACTTCTCACGTTTCTGGAATTATGCCCAACACTGAGCAAAAGCAAGAGCGCAAATTATATTGTGAGAAGGCTTTGGTTTCTGACTTTTTAAAGGAATATTTAGAGTATTGCATAAGGATTTCATACCACACTGTTCATTTACAATAAAATGAACTTTTGCTTCCTGCATGGCTGTTGGCAGATGTGGTCCTGGAGAAGGGTCTCCTGACTGTAGAGTCAGTGCTTCAGCTGGAGGAGATGTAGCTGTCCTCCAGCCCTGCCCATCCCTACTCCCCAAAGGCCTCTTTCAGATCTCTCAGGGGTCAGGCTCTGAGCGGGGAGAAAATGGATCCCTGGGTCCAAGCAGGCGACGCTTTTAACCTGAGTTACAGACAAGGGTGAGATCAGGAAAGGGGAGGGACGGACTTGCTTGGGTGCAGCATCGAAGGGAACACCAAAAACTTGGTAATTGAGATAAATGCCACATAATTTAATATTCAGAAAATCACAATTAATAAAAAGTGGTATTGCTTTTTCCCCTTTTGCCTCAAGCTTCCATAGGGCTTGGCAAGGCTTTGTTTCTGGTCCTGTTACCTAAGATTTTGATATTTTGTTCATTGTGGATTTTGTACTAATGTTGCTTTTAAAAATTATTACATGGAAATATTATTCATTAATTTTTGGGTGTCTGCCCCAGGCTAGGAACTTACTTGTATCATTACAGTCCTACCCCTGTTACAGATGCTCCTGTGCACAAAAAAGCACCATGGGGAATCAGAAGGGTGAGTCTATGCAAGCCTCTAGGGGCTCGCGCATTGTCTGTCTCTCCCCATCCCATTTCACCTGTGCTTTCTGCACAGGCTTTGAGGTTGAGGAGGTAAAAGAAAAACAAAAACAAAAACAAACAACTACAAAAACACTTGTCTTATTTCCACTGGCAGGCGGTGTCTGATGTAAGATCTTGAGTCGCAGCTTCCTAATATACTCCTCATTGGTAACTTACAGTTAATTCACAGGATATCCTTGGTTTAAAACAAACCTGGGGACCAGACTGAAAATGCATTTCAGGACATCTGCAGGGATCATAAAAAGCTCAGCATTAGGTAATTCTCTGTATAAGACACCTTCAGGCATAAAAATATATTCGAATAAAAACCGTATTAGGGGATTTAATAGCCTTCTCCAAACACCAAGTGGTTCTTGCATCTTGATGTATTTGTCAGGGAGCATTGTTAGTGGAAGAGAGCTGACGTTACAGGCAGGTCAGTAAGCAGCATGGCATGGATGAGGGTCCGGCTCCTGAGACCTGCACCAGGCACAGCCAGGCGCCGAGCAGGTGGGAGCACTCTCTCCATTGCCAACAGTGCTGATTCTGGAGGCAGGGGAGGAGTTTGGGGTCATTTTTATCTTCCTTCCTTATACTTTCATGTATTTTAAATGCCTTTCACAATAAGCATGTATAATTTTTTAAAAAAGTGATCTTTATATAATTTTAAGTGCTTTCTGTAGGGAGGATGGTAAATAATACTTCCTAATTTCAATAAATACCAAGCAATAGGAAAGCATCTAAGCAGCAATACCAGGTTTGGGGGTTAGTATTGAATGGAATTGTTGGAGCTCATGCTGTGAAAAACTGAAAAGTGTTAAAAACCCTGCCACAAGGATTCCTGTGGTCCTACTTGAAAATGAGGAGAGGGACTAGTCTCATATCTCAGAGCTGTGGAGCCTCCACGCAGCAGTCAGGCCTCTATCAGAGTAACCTGCTGTGTGGACAGCGTCACTGTGGCTGGAGGTTTCACACCCAAGATGAGATCACAGTGAGGGCTGGCAGTAGAAATATTGTTAATTTGGCAGAGTTTGCTGAGGTTTTCTTTCCAGCTGACCCAAGTCCATAGCTGCAGAGCTTGAGAAATTTCACCTGGGAGAGCCAGATCTCCTCAGTAAGGAAGTCTCCTGTATTAAGAGGCCCGTGAAGAAGGGTGGAATTGGGAGTCTGGAAGTGTGGATGGGCCTGGAGCAGCCAAAGGGGGAAGGCAATGGTGGTTCAGCTAAGATGGGCATGGAGTCTTGATGCTGGGCTGGAGGAAACCAGGGGCCCTGCCCCGGGGCTGGGTGTCTGCTAGACCCAGCTGAGGTGAGCTGGCTGTGTGCATGTGTGCGTGTGTATGTCTTAGAGGGATTGTCAGCACACAGAAACTATGGCCTGCTGAGGAGGCTGAGTGAGGCAGAAGAGCACTGTCAGACACTGCTCCCAGTTTAGCCTGAGTGTGAGTGTGAGGCGTCAGGAGTAGAAGATGGTATTGAAACGTAAGTTCCAGGAAGATGAAGATTGCATCTGTTTTGTTCACTATGTGTGTATTCAAAACTCCTTGCAAATATTAGACACTCCATAAGTGTGAAGTAAACGAAGAAAGGAAGGAAGGAATGATTGATACTAGGAAATGAACAGCAGGGTGGGGTAAGGTATAGGGCTCAAACATAAGTTGGCAGAAGTGATGTTACCTGACCTCAAGACTTCTTAGAAAGCTAAAGTATTAGATACAGTGTGGTATTGACATAAGAACAGATGGAAAGATCAGTGGGGCATACAAAGGCCAAAGAGACCCATGTTAGTAGAGTCAATTGATTTTCAACAGACACATGAAAGCAAGTCAATGAGTAAAGTCTTTTAAACAACTGGTGCTGTAACAACTGAATAAAGGAGACAGAAAATAATTTCCACCTTCTTCTACACACTGTATACAGAAATTAACTTAAGAGGGATCATAAACCTAAACATAAAAGCTAAAACTATAAAGATTTTAGAAGAAAGCAAGAGAAAATATCTTGGTGGCTTGGGATAAGCAAAGAGTTTTTAAGTAGGCTTAGACATTGATAACCACAAAAGAAAAAAGATGATTAATTAGACTTCACAGAAATGATACCATTAGGAAAATGAAATGACAAGCCTAAAAGATAAAATATTCACAAAATATATCTCTAACAAGGAATTTCAAGAATATGTAAGGAACTCAAACAACTCAGTAAGATAAAACTGTCACATTAAAAATGGCAAAACATTTGAACAGACACTCTACAAATGAAGATGTATGAATGGTCAATAAACACATGGAAAGGTTCTTAACATTATCAGTCATTAAGGAAATTTAAGATAAAACCACAAGGTGGCACACTTTAAGCACTAGAATGTCTAAAACCAAAAAAAGTGACAGCACTAAGTGTTGGCAAGAACATGGAGTAGCCAGAACCCTTATATGCTCCTCATGGGGATGTGAAATGACATGATTTATAAGAAAATCCGACAGTGTAAGACAATGGCTTATACTTTATATCATTTCAACATGCACCCACTTTTTGGCCTTGTCACTTCATTCCTATAGGTTCATCTAAGAGAAATGAAAATTTATGTCCATACAAAGATGAGTAGATAAATGTAATAGCCAAAACAGGGAAAAAATATGCCCATCAAAGGAAAGTAGACAAATTACGGTATATTCACACAGACGTCTCAGGAACGAAGAGAAACAAATTACTGATACACTGACATAGATGAATCTCACAGACTGCTGGTCAAAAGAAGCATATGAAACCCAAGAACAGGCAAAACTAATACGGGGTAAAAAGAATTAGAACAGTGATTACCTCGTGAGATTGAGGGATTGAGTAGAAAGGAATAGGAGAAAGCTTTGATAAAGAATGTAAATGTTCTAAATTGTGAGGGGTGTAAGTTACACAGATATATGTGTGTGTCAAAATTTTATGGCTAAGGTTTGCATATATATATATATTAAACTAGAGTAAAAAAACTGTAATAATGATATTAAAAATAACCCATTGAGTGAAGAGATGGAAGTGGGAGAAGGTATAGATGGAACAAGAGAGGCAAAATGCTAATTGTTGAAGATGAGTGATGGATACATAAAGATTTATTATACAGTTTTGGTTAATTTCTCTAGTTAAAAGGTTTGGAGGTGTGTTCCTTCCAAATCTCATGTTGAAATGTATCCCTAGTGTTGGAGATGGGGCCTGGTGGGAGGTGTTTAGGTCATGGGGGCAGATCCTCATGAATAGCTTGTTTCCCTCCCTGCAGTAACAAGTGAGTTCTTGCTCTGAGTTCACGCAAGCTCTGGTTGTTTCAAAGAGCCTAGGACCTCCTTGCACCCTGACTCTTGCTCCTACTCTTGCCATGTGATGTGCTTGCTCCCACTTTGCCTTCTGCCATGATTGGAAACTTCCTGAAGCTTCAGCAGATGCTGGCACCATACTTCCTGTAAAGCTTGTAGAACCATGAGCCAAATAAACCTCTTTTCTTTATAAATTACCAGTCTCAGGTATTCCTTTACAGGAAAACAAAAACCGGCAAACACACTGATTTCATTTGGCTCTGTGTGCCCACCCAAATCTCATGTCTAATTGTAATCCCCACTGGTGGAGGTGAGGTCTGGTGGGAGGTGATTGAATCTTTGGAATGGAGTTCTCATGAAGGGTTTAGCACCATCCCCGTTGGTACCGTATAGTGAGTGAGTTCTCATGAGATCTGGTTGTTTAAAAATATGTGGCACCTCCCCACTCTCTCTCGGTCCTGCTTCTGCCACGTAAGAGGCCTGCTCCCACTTTGCCTTCCACCATGAGTAAAAGCTCCCTGAGGCCTCCCCAGAAGTAGGTGCTTTTATGTTTCCTATATGGCCTGTGGAACCCTGAGCCAATTAAATCTCTTTATAAATTGCCCAGTCTCAGATATTTCTTTATAGTAGTGTGAGAATGGACTAATACACCTAGTGTGAAGATTTTCATTAAAAAATATAACTGTTGTCTGGAACTAGCCGTTTTTTTTGGATCTAACTGTGTAGTAGAAAGTAGATCACAGCACAGCACTCAGCAGAGGTAACACCATCCCAATTCATTCATACAGCTAGCACTTTTAGAAACATCTTTTACATATCTCCTCAAAAATACCTAACATGTACAGCAGGTTAAAAAGCACAGGGCTGAGGCAAAAAGAGGGGAAGGCAGAGAAGCTTTGAGAGAACAAGGTTGTGAGCTCTGGGGATGTTCTCCTCCAACACTGGGCACTTTAGTGGGAGAAGAGATGTGGGGTGGGCAGTAGGCATGGCCCAGGCGTGAGTACCAACAGGTAGGCAATGGGGTAAAATGTGGAGCCGGAGCACTAGGTGGGATCTTATTGAAAAGCAATCCAGTGAATGGGGCTGAGAACATCCTTTACCTACTTGCTCCTATTCCAATTCCCTAGAAATGGCATTAATAGAAAGTTAATTTTGTAACACTAGAAAACAAGAGGGGCACTTTCTGTGGACCAAAAATAATGAGGAATCCATGAAAAACAGGAGATAGATGGAATAGTGCAGAAGGAAGAAGCCACTTCCTGTAATGTGAGCAATAAAGACATTCAGAAAAGATGGCCCAGAGCCCACGGCTGCCAGCATGGAGTTGGGGGTGGGGGTATGCCACGTGATGGGAGCCTGGAGCACACATGAGGGGGTTCTGCCACTGAAAGGGCATTTCCACCTCACCTCTCCTCTGTCTCATGCCAACTGGAATCCTTAGAGACTTCCATCTTGGTGCAGGAGCCATGGGTGCACCTGCCCAGACTCAAGCTGTCACCCCGAGGTGTCACTTCTGCTGCTGGCACAGCCTGCCCTCCCTGTGCACAGAACAACACACAGAAGTGCTTCACAGACAAGCTGGCAAGGAACCTCACAGTCACAGGTGAGCACACAGCTAAGGCCCTCTCAACACACACACACACACACACACACACACACACATACACACACACACACTACAGGGGGGAAATAGGACAAAGAAAATAAGACCAATCCAACAAAATCCAGGAGTAGAAAAAGTGAATTTCATCACTTTATTATCAATAATACACAATTAGAAAATGAAATAGGCAAAGCATCTCAATTATAGCAGCAACAAAATCTGTAAAAAGAGCTGAAATAAACTTCACATGAATCTCACAATGATTAATAAGAAAGCTATAAAACATTTCTAAAAAGTATAAACGAAGACCCAAATAAATGGACATATGGCACATTCTCGGTTGGGAAATTTCACTATTTTAAAGATGTTGAGTCTGGCCAACTTAGCCTATACATTCAATGCTATCTCAATCAAAATTCTAAAAAAGCCTTAATCAACTGGGAAAATAATTATGCAATTGATCTGGAAAATATAATGCTCAAGAATGGCATAGGAAAACAGACAAAGAGGAATGACTGGAATAGACAAATAGGTCAACAAAATAGAACGTTTTAAAAATAAAAATATGGACATTCAGTCTATAACAAATGTAGCATTTTAGATCAATGGGGAAAGTCTGTAGAACACAAAATTTGAAGACAATTGACTATTTATTTTGGGGTTCATAACTTCAAAAGAGTTATAGAAAATAAAACCAAGGAGGATAAAAAACTCTCTAACAAAAATATTTTATTTATTTATATTGTGTCCATGTGCACTCTAAAGCTATTAAATAAAATATATGCAAATATATTCATAACATTGGAGAAGGTCTTCTTAAATAGACATATTTCTTAAATTAAATACATACATATCCTCGAATTGACATAAAGCCTCATAAAAAACTATAGAGTAAAAGGTTGATAAGTTGAGTGATTGAAAATTTAAACTTTCTGCATAAGATATCATAAATAAAGTAAAAAGATAAGACATGAACTTCCACTTCTGTCCAAGATAAAAAAAAATAGGGGCTGGGTTTACTCTCCTACCTGAACAAACAACAACACAAACCAGAAGAAGATATAAAACAAGGGTGTTTGGCTAGCCAACCTCAGGAAGCTCAGCACAACTGGGGTTGCTTGGCCTTACTTCCTGGACAGGCATTTCAGGCCACAGCTTAAGAAGGGGAAACCCAGGTGAAGCTCAGTGGCTTTCCTGAGTTAAGGAGACAGTGCCAGGATTTCAGGGTGTGCAAGGAGGTGAGAAATAGCAGGGCAGAGCACCAAAATGGGTAGGAGAGCTCCAGAGAGCTTCAGAGAGAGAGAGAGAGAGAGAGAGAGAGAAAGAGAGGGAGCTCTACAGCCCTCCAGAAAAGTCCCTTGAGTCCTCAACTGTGCATTTATCAGCACATGCGTTTAAGAAAAATACCTGAGCAGCAGAGGAAAATACTTTGTGTTGCCCCTTTACAGTATTTGTCTAGAAAAATCCAGTGTCTGGGCTTCTTTACAGGTAGTGCCTGTCAATTTACTTTATTTTATTGAATGTGTCTTTTTTTTCCCTGTTTCTTTGCATGTTCTGTGATTTTTCGTTCTTCAAAATTGGGCATTTAGTTGTTGTAATGTGGCAACTCTGGCAATTAGATTTTCCTCTTTTGCAGGTGTCTTAGCTGAGGCTGCTATGACAAAATATCACAGACTGAGTTGCTTAAACAGTAGGAATTTATTTCTCTCAGTTCTGGAAGCTAGGAAGTCCAAGTTCAAGGTACCAGAAGGGTCAATGTCTAGTGAGTGCTCTGTTTTCTTGGGTTGCAGACAGCAGCCTTTTTGCTGTATCTTCACATGCCCTTTACTTGGTTAATGCTCGTTGAGAGGTATCTCTCTCTCTTTCTCTTTTTCTAAGGCCACTAATCCCATATGAAGGCTTCACTGTCATGACCTTATATAGGTCTAGTCACCTTCTAGAGGCCCCATCTCCAAACACCATGACACTGCGGGTACGGATAGGGCTTTAACATATGAATTTGGGGGGCCACATTCAGTTCATGACACCAGGATTTGCTAGGTTTTTAGAAATTGTTGAAGACTGTAGTAGCTTATTTGTTTTGAAACGTTTCTAAACTATTTATGGAAATACTATTTCTTGTTACATGTGCTTACTGAAATGTCTGCTTTAGCTCATGTTCAGTTAATGTTTTTACAGAGATTTCCTTGGATGCCAGAAGCTGAAACACACACACACACACACACACACACACACACACACACACACACGAAAACTATCTCTCCCAGACTTTGTACCCAGACTCTGTGCTAGATCAATTCTTCACCCATTAGCTCAGCTTCCTCTGAACCTAGCAATCAGCCTAAGGTGAAGGCTGAAGGCTTCTCAGTACTTTTCAGACCATGCATTTTGCTGCAGCATACATGTGGCTTTCTAAATTATCCCACATATGCAGCTGCTTTTGAATGTCCTAATTTCCCAAAAAAGTATTACCCCAGCTTCTTCTCCATGACTTAGATGGTCTACTGTGTGTCCCCACCCAGAATCTCTTGCCCCAGGCATCTGTGGTTTGTTGTCCCCTGGTATCTATATAAGTAGTGCCTGCCACTTTCCCCATCTGTGTTGCTAGTTAAATGAGACAGAGATGAATGAATTAGTCCTTCAAGTATCCCCCACCCAGGTTTGAACAGATGTACATAATAATTTGCAAATAAGGTCGGCTCTGTTCCCTCCACTTCAAGGGGAACCTACTGGCTGCTGCTCAAGACCAAGACTGCCACCATGCTGGGGAGATAGTGAGACAAGGGGGAATGAAGACACCACACACATCTTTTGCCATTTTGGAGATACCTTTTTTCTTGATTGGGTATTTGCTTGGGTGCTATAAGCCCTGATTAGTTTTAAGAGCTCTTACAATATTGGTTCTAACAGCTTCTGGTTGTTTTGTTGGTGTTTCTGTCAGGGAATGAGAGCTTGGAGATCCCTAGGGTTTCATTTTGTTCATGTCCTTCTGCTAAAGTCTTTTATTAAGTTTAATAGCTTTTTATGTATATCCCTTAGGCATATGAATGTAAACTTGTCTATAATATGATTATGGATTTGATTACATTGATTGCTTTTTAACTGTTAAATAAACTGTGCATACCTGACAAAAATATCACTGGTTTGGGTTTATAATACTTTTCATATATCCCTGGATTGAGTTTGCAAATGTCTTATTGAGGTTTTTTTTGCATCCACATTCTTAAGTAATATTAATGTCTATTGTTTCTTATAATTTTTTTGGTCTGGTTTTAGTGTCAGTGTATGTTCACCTCATACAATATATTGAAACATATTCCTTCTTATTCTGTTTTTTGGAAGATATTGTAATATACTGGTAATAATTTTCTTTTGAGTGTTTGGTAGAATTCACCTGTGAAGCTACCTGGGCCTGGGCTTTCCTTTGTGAGAAGTTTTACAATTATTAATTTTATTTCTTTACTTGTAGTTCTATTTGGATTTTCTATTTCATCTTGAGTCAGCTTTTAAAGTTTATTTCTATAAGTTTGTCTATTTTATCTAGGTTGTTTAATATTTGACATACAGTTCTTTGTAGTATTCCCTTATAATCCTTTTTTATTCCTAGAAAGTCAGTAGTAATGTTCCCTCTTTCTTTCCTGGTATTAGTAACTTAATCGTCTTTTTTTCCCCCAGTCTTTTTCTTTTTACTAAAGTTTTGTCATCTTGATTGATCTTTAAAAAAAGTACAACTTTTGTTTTCATTGAGTTTCTTTATTGTTTTCCTGTTTTCTTTTTCACTTATTATCCTTATTCTTCATTTTAAATTTCTTTCATTCTGCTTGCTTTTGTTTCAGTTTGTGTGTCTTATTATAGTTTTCTAAGGTAGATAATTAGGTTATTGATTGGAGGCATTTCTTATTTTTCAATGTAAGTATTTACAACTGAAAATTTCACTTTAACACTCTGCTTTAGCGGCATCTAGTAGAATTTGTTATGTTGTATTTTCTAATTTCCTTAGATATTTCTTTCTTGACCTCATTAGTTATTAAAGAATACAGTGCTTAGTTTCTACAAATGTCCTTCTTTTACTGACTTCTAATTTGTTTTGCTGTGGTCGGAGAGCATATTAATACGTTTTCAATCCTTTCAAATGTATAGGGACTTGTTTTATGTTCTAACATATGGTCTATTCTGAGAGTGTTTCATGTGCACTTGAGAAACAGGGGTATTCTGCTGTTGTTGGATGGAGTTTTCTATAAATGTCTGCTAAGTCTAGTTAGTTTAGAGTGTTACTCAAATCTTCTCTTTTCTTATCTTCTGTACAGTTTTGGATTTGAAATGGGGTATTGATATCACCAATGATTATTGTTGAATTGTGTATTTCTCTTAAATTTGCTCAGTCTTTATTTCATGGATTTGGGGGCTCTGTTTGTAGGTGCATATATGTCTATAAGTGTTATTTACTCTTGATAGACTGACCTTTTTGTCATTACAAAAAAATCCTTCTTTGTTTTTAGTAACAATTTTTGTATAAATAGTATTTTATTTATTAGTCTTAACCTCTCAGTCTCTCTTTTGCTTAGCATTTACATAGTATATCATTTCCATTCTCTTACTTTCAATTTATTGTGTCTTTGAATCTAAGTTGTGTCTCTTATAGACATGTTATTAGGTCATAGTTTTTAATCCATTTTGCCAATCTCTTTTTAATGGCGTGTTTAATCCATTTTCAGTATACTTGAAGTTATTACTGATAACTAAATAGCAATTTTGTTATTTCTTTCTATATCTCATAGCTTTTTCTTTCTTTCTTCATTTATTGCTATTTCTTTTTGCTAAATTGATGCTATATGGTGAACCATTTTTTAACTATAATTTTGAGGCTTTTGAAAAAGTGCTTTCTCTGTGGACTGCAATTAACATCTTAACTTAAAATTATATATATTTAAAGTTATGTATATAGTTAGCAATACCAAATTAAATTCATAATTTGGATATGAATTTTAAAAATATATATTTTATCAGTATCAACTTTGCTGTTATGCTTTTATCTCGTCCTCATTACTTTGTGCTATGATGATTATACAAATTACATCTTTATACAGTATATGCCTATAAACACTTTTACACTTCTTGCTTTATGCCCTTGTCTTTTAAATCAGAGAGAAGAGAGTTAAAAATAAAATATACAATTATACTCTTTATATTTACCTGTGTAGTTACCTTTAATGGTGCTCTTTATTTCTGCATGTAGGTTTCAGTTACTATCAAGTGTCTTTTCATTAAATCCTAAGCACATCCATTAGTACTTCTTGTGGGGTACATGTAACAGCAATAAATTTTGTTAGCTTATATTTATCTAGGAATGTCTCAACTTTTCCTTAACTTTTTCAGGAAAATATTTTGGATATAGGATTCTTGGTTGACAGTCATTTTCTTCCATCACTTTGAATATGTTATATCACTGACTTCTGGCTTGCATTATTTTTGTTGAAAATATCGGCTGTTAATCTTGTTTGGGGTTCTGTGTTTTTGATGAGCTGCCTTTCTCTTGCTGCTTTCAAGATGAAATATTTGCCTTTGTTTCTTGACAGTTGGGTTTTTGATATGTCTAGCTGTGGATGTCTTATTTTATCTTATTTGGAAGTTTATTGAGCTTCTCGAATATGTGACTGGATGTGTACCATAACTTTTTGTAGTTTTAATCCATTATTTCTTTGAATATCGTTTTCTTCACTTTTTCTTCTCTTCTTTTCTTCTATGATTCTCATTTTATGCTTGCTGATGTGCTTGCTAATGTCTGACAGGTCTCTGAGGTCCTATTAATATGTCTTCATTATTTTTTCTTTCTGTTGTTCATACTAAACAATCTCAATGGCTCTATCTTAACATTCTCTATTATTTTTTCAGCTCAAATTTCCTGTCGAGCAACTCCAGTAAATTTTTCCATCCAGTTGGTATACTTTTTAACTAAAAAATTTATATTTGGTACTTTTAAAGAATATAATTTCTGTGTATTGATATTCTCATTTGTTGGGAAATTGGTATCATAGTTTTCTTTATATCTTTATACATTGTTTCTTTTTAGTTCTTTGAATATATTTAAAATAGCTGATTTAATGTCTCTCTAGTAAGTCTACATCCTTAAGGATATTTTCCATTCACTGTTTTTTCCTGTGCTTGTTGCTCTGTATATGTTGTAATTTGTTTTTGAAAACTGGATATTTAAAACAATTCATTTGGCAGTTCTGGAATTCAGAGGTGCTGAGGATTTGGTGGTGTTGCTGCTTGTTTATTTATTTATTTATTTATTTTTTTATTGTTGCTGTTTGTTTAGTGACTTTCTCGAACTGATTTTGTAGAATTTGTATCTTTGTTCCTTGTGGCCATTAGAGCCTCTGTCGCTAAGTAAGAGTTTTAAGAGAACTTCCAGAAAGATCAAATTATGACTATTTTTTGAGAATGCTGCTGTTGGGGGAGCTCTGAACTTATTTTTCCCCTCCCATGGCTTATCAGTTGCTGGGTTTTCCCATGACTGTGAAACTATTATTTACAAGGCAACTGCAGAGCTAGAGACAGGGTACGTGGAATATAAGAAGTTAAAATGCCATAAAACTTAATGTTCTTACTGAGATTAAATGTTTTCATGAATAAACGGTCCTTGGATTGTTGCAAGCCTTTGGATGATTTCCAGAGTTCTTAAATGTTGATATTTACTTTATTTTTGGTCAGTGTTTTATTTAGAATCACATTTTGTGGAGCTCCTTTGATGTCATTTCAAATGATTTTTGACAAAGATGAGTAAGCAATGCCAAGGATTATTAATTACCTTTTCAAAAAGTGGTGCTTGAGCAATTGAAATTTGTAGGCTAAACAAATAAACAAAAAAGAAACATACAAACCTCAATCTAAACTACCTCACACCTTACACAAAAGTAAATTCAAATTGAATTTTGGAGTTTACACTGGACAGTATTCTCCACAGAAACAAACAGGAGAGTATTATATATATGTATGTATGTATAAGATACATAAGTTATACACATATGTATATACTTTTACATACACATACATATGCGTAAAGCCAATTATAAATTCCAGTTTGAATTTGAAGGTCTAAGAAACAGAAGAGTCAATAGTGTAAGTTCCCATCTGAGTTCAAGCCTGAAAGCAGGAGAAGACTGATGTCTCAGCTCAAAGAAAGTCTGAGAAAGAGAATCCTTCCTACTTCTACCTTCCTACTTCTACCTATTCAAGCCTCTAGTGGATTGAATGAGAACCCTCCACATTAGAGAGGGTATTCTGATTTATTCAGGGCTACAGTTTCAAATATTGATCTTATACAAAAACACCCCTACAGACATATCTAGAATAATGTTTAACCAAATATCTGGGCACCCTGTAGTTCAATCAAGTTGACATAGAAATATGACCATCATGGAATTAAATGTAAAATAAGGTGGTTTTTTTTGGTAAAAGAATAATAAATACTTAAAATCTAGGTCTAGGCAAAGAGTTTGTAGACTTGATATTATAAGCCGATCCATACAGAGAAAATAGATACATTTGTCTCATTAAAATTATAAACGTTCACTGTTTGAAACACATGTAAAAAGTATAATAACCAAATTAAAGAGTGAGAGAAGACATTTTTCAAAGCACACATTCAGTAATAAACTGGTATCTAGAATATATTAAAAATAACTCTCAAAACTAAAAATGTAACAAAAGAGGCAATCAAATTAGATAATGGGTAAAATATATAAACTGACACTTCACCAAATAGGGTACACAGATAACAGATATGCAGATGAAAAGATTTCAGCATGCAGGTTAAAATCACAAAGAGAGTGATTTTAGTGATCAGCAATGCAGGTTAAAATTACAAAGAGATATCACTGCATAACTATCAGAATAGCTAAAATAAAAAATAGCGACAACAACATACTACTGAGAAAACAAAGGATCTGTATTACTCATATATTTTCTCCTTGGAATATAAAATTGTACAGCCCCTTTAGAAAAAGTTTAGAATTTTTTTTTTAGTTTCAACTAAGCATGGAGTTATCATATTGCTCTGCAATTGCCCTCTTGGACATTTTCTAGATAAACGAAAATTTGTAGTCACACATAAACCTGAACATGAATGTTCATAGTAGCTTTATTTATAATGATAAAAAGTTGGCATTAGTATAGAAGTGTCTCAACAGGTAAGTGTTCAAAAAAACATGTAACGCACATACCGTATAAAAAAGGCAGTAAAAGGGAATGCACTATTGATTCACACTACTATTTAGATAAATCTTCAGGAAGTTATGCTGTGTGAAAAAAGCTAATCTAAAAAATTAAATATTGTATGATTTTATTTATGTAACTTTTGAAATGACAACATTTTTTAAATAGACAACAGATTACTGATTGCCAGGGATTAGCTGTGAGGGAACTATGGTTATAAAAAGGAAACATGAGGGATCCTTCTGATAATGAAACTGTTCAGTATCTGATTCTGGGTGTGGATGGTATAACTTACACATGTGATAAAATTGTATTTGGTTGAGGATTTTTGCGTCTATGTTTATCAAGGATACTGGCTCAACATTTTCTTTTGTGTTGTTTCTCTGCCAGCTGTTGGTATCAGGATGATGCTGGTCTCTTAGAATGAGTTAGGAAAGAATCCTTCCTTCTCAATTTTTTGGACTAGTTTCAGCCAGAATAATACAGCTTTTCTTCACGTATCTGGTAAAATTTAGTAGTGATTCTGTCTGGTCCTGGGCCTTTTCTTGTTGGTAGGCTTTTGATTACAGAATCAATTCCAGAACTCATTTTTGGTCTGTTTAGAATTCGGTTTCTTCCCGGTTCAATCTTGGGAGCTGGCATATTTTCAGAATTTTTTTTTTTATTTCATCCAGGTGTTCTAGATTGTATGCATAGAAGTATTTATAGTAGTCTCTGAGAGGTTTTTGTATTTCTGTTGCGGTTGGTGGTAATGTCCCATTTGTCATTTCTGGTTGTGTTTATTTGGATCTTTTCACTTTTTTTTTTATTAGTCTAGCTATCAGTCTATCAATCTTATTTACTATTTCAATAACCCAAACCCTTTTGTTTTCTTTTTAATTAATTTTACATTTAAAATTTTTGTATGTACTAAGTGTATATATTTATGGGTTACAAGGGATGTTTTGATAAGGCATGCAATGTGTAATAATCATATTAGGGTAAATATTATATCTATCATCTCGATAATTTATCATTTGTGTTTTAAACAATCCAATTATACTTTTTAAGTTATTTTTAAACTTACAATTAAATTATTTTTTATAATCACCCTGCTGTGCTAGCAAATACTAGGTCTTATTTATTCTGTCTAAATACTTTTTTGCATCCATTAACCATCCTCACTTTTCACTACCCCACCCCTACCTCACTGACTACCTTTCCTATCCTCTGGTAATCATCCTTCTACTTGCTATCTCCATGAGTTCAATTGTTTTAATTTTTAGCTCCCACAGATAAGTGAGAATATGTGATATTTGTCTTTGTGTGCCTGGCTTATTTTACTTAATATGATAACCTCCAGTTCCATCCATGTTGTTGCAAGTGACAGGATACCATTCTTTGTTAGTACTGAATAATTCGTTGTGAATAATTATTATAGTACTGAATAATAATTTGTTACATAACATGTATCAGATTTTCTTTATCCATTCTTTTGTTTATAGATACTCAGTTTGCTTCCAAGTCTTGGCTGTTATGACTAGTGCTTCAATAAACATGGTGGTGCAGATATCTCTTCCATATACTGATTTCCTTTCTTTTGAGAATATACCTAGGAGCAGTATTGGTATACAGTAGAGTGGTAGCTCTATTTTTAGTTTTTTGAGGACCCTCTAAACTGTTCTCCCTAGTGGTTGGAATAATTTACATTTCCATCAACAATATACAAGGGTTTCCTTTTCTCTGCATCCTCACCAGCACTTGTTATTGCCTGTCTTTTGGATATAAGCCATCTTAAGTGGAGTGAGACAACATCTCATTGTAGTTTTGATGTACATTTCCCTGGCAATAAATAATGTTGAGAACCTTTTAACATACCTGTTTGCAATTTGTCTTCTTTCTAAGAAATATCTATTCAAATGTTTTGCCCCTTTTTGGTTGGACTTTTAGATTTTTGTTTTCTAATAATACTGTAACACCACAGTTAGAATGTTATAATATTCTGATTTGCTGTGTACTTAGTATTACTAGTGAGTTTTGTACCTTCATGTGATTACTTAATGCTCATAAATGTCCTTTTCTTTCTGATTGAAGTACTCCCTTTAGCATTTCTTGTAGTCTGGTGTTGATGAAATCCTTCAGCTTTTGTTGGTCCTGGAAAGTCTTTATTTCTTCATGTTTGAAGGATTTTTTTTTTTTCCCAGATATACTATTCTAAGGCAAAAACTTTTTATTTCCTTCAGCATTTTAAATGTGTCATGCCATTCTCCGCTGGCCCATAAAGTTTCCACTGAGAAGTCTGCTGCCGAATGTATTGGAGGAGCTGCATTGTATGTTATTTGTTTATTTTTTCTTGCTGCTTTTAGGATTCTTTCTTTATCCTTAACCTTTGGGAGTTTGATTATGAAATGTCTTCAGATAGTATTTTTTGGGTTAAATCTGCTTGGTGTTCTATAACCGTCTTGTACTTGGTTATTGATATCTTTCTCTAGGTTTGGGAAGTTCTCTGTTATTATCCCTTTGAATATTCTTTCTATCCCTATCTTTATCTCTACTTCTTCTTTAAACTCTCAGATTTGCCCCTGAGGCTATTTTCTAAATCCTGTAGGCTTGCTTCATTTTAAAAATTTTTTATTGTGTCTCCTGTGACTACATATTTTGAAATAGCCTATCTTTAAGCTCACACAGTCTTTCTTCTGCTTGATCAGCCCTCATATTAAAAGATTCTGACGCATTTTTCAGTATGTCAATTGCATTTGTCAGCTCCAGGATTTCTGTTTGATTCTTTTTAATTATTTCAATGTCTTTGTTAAACTTATTTGATAGAATCCTAAGTTTCTTCTCCCTGTTATCTTGAATTTCCTGAGTTTCCTCAAAACAGATACTTTGTATTGTCTGTCTGAAAGGTCACATATCTCTGTGGCTTCAGGATTGGTCCCTAGTGGCTTATTTAGTTCATTTGGTGAGGTCATGGTTTCTTGGATGGTGTTGATGCCTGTAGATGTTCTTTGGTGTCTGGGTATTGAAGAGTTAGGTATTTATTGTATTTTTCTCAGTATTGGTATTACTAATAAGCTCAGTACCCATCCTTTTTTGGAAGGCTTTGCAGATGTTCAAAAGGACTCAGAAGTTGTGATCTAATCTGTATTTGCTTTCAGGGGCACCCCCAAGACCATTAACATTGTAGTTCTTATAGATTTATAGAGGTACAAGGTCTTGGACAAGATCCAGAAGAATTCTCTTCATTACTAGGCAGATACTCTTGTTCTCTTCCCTTATTTCATTCCAAACAAACAGAAGCTCTCTTTCAGTTCGAAGCCGCCAGGAGGTGGGGGTCATGTGACACAAGCAACCCTGTTGCCAACACCACCAGGACTGCACTGGATCAGAACTGAAGTCACTAGAGCACTGGGTCTTACCCCAAGGAGTGGTTACAACCACTCCCCAGCTGTGGCTTATGTTTGCTCAAGGCCCTGAGGCTCTACAATCAGCAGGTTGCAAAGCCAGCCAGGCTTGCATCCTTATCTTCAGGGTGACAAGTTCCCTGAGGCCTCAGGTGGGTCCAAAGTTGCCATCTGGGAGAGAAGGAGTAGAGTCAAAAAGCTTGGAAGTCTACCTGGTGTTCTATTTTACTGCGGCTGAGCTGGCACTCAAGTCACATGCAGTCCTTCCCACTCTTCTCTCTACTTTCCAAAGACAGAGGATTCTTACCCCGTGGCCCCCACCACCACAAACCCATTGGGAATACTGCTGAGCTACTTCTGATGTTCCGTTAAGGTCCAACGGCTCTTTGGTCAGCTTGTGGTGAATGCTGCCTGGACTAGGACTCACCCTTTAGGGCTCCCCTCTGGCCCAGGGCAAGTCCAGAAATGCTGTCCAAGAGCCAACGCCTACAATGGTGGATCCCAACAGCCTGCTTGGTGCTCTATCCCCTTGTGGCACAGCTAGTACTTATGGTGTAAAACGAAGTCCCCTTTAGTGTTCCCTCCATTTTTCTCAAGCAAAAGGAATCTCTCTCCATAGTCAGTCACTGTAGCTGGCAATGTGCCGAGTCTCCCCTGAAGCCCGCAAATCTCAGAGACTCACCCAACACCCTGCAGGTTGTACCTGGGTATCACTACTAGTTATTCAGGGCCTAAGGGCTCTTCAGTTAGCAGGTGATGAGTGTTGCCAGAACTGGGCTCTTCCTTCAAGGCAGTGGGTTCCTTTCTGATTTAGGGAGTGTGTAGAAATGAACAAGATCTAGGGCCTGGAAACGAATCTCACTGGTGCCCTATACTACTGAGAGGCTCAGCTAGTATCCAAGATGCAATACACAATTATTCCCACAATTCGCTCTCCTCTCCTCAACTAGAAAGAAGGATTCTCTTTGGAGCTGCAGGATGTGCAGGTTGGGGTTAGGGGAAGGGTGATGTCAGCACTCCCTTAGCTGCCCCAGCTGGTGGATCAGTAAGTTGTGTGCCTCCAAACCCCTAGTCCACTGGCTCTGGGCCTAGTTCAGCATTAGGACTTGCCTAGGGATGCAGTCCTTGTGGCCTAGACTGCCTTTCAAATTTATTTAGAGCCCCAGAGCACTCTGAGGTGGTAAGACTTGTAGAAACTCAAATTCTGACTGCTGGGATGGGCAATTCTCCTCTGCCTAGGGCTGGTTTAAATACTCCCTCCATGGGTTGATGTCAGCTGAGTTTGGTCTGGTTTACTTCCTGCTGTAACAGGGCAGCACTGAATTCAATGCAATGTCTCATTATTGCTACACTCTCCCTCTCTCAAGCACGTAAAGTTTCTCTCTGCACCATGCTGCTGCTGCCAGGGTGGGGTTTGGGGGAAACAGTGGCATCAGCAATTCAAGCCTGTTTTTTTTTTTTTTTTTTTTTTCCTGCTTCCTCAGTGCCTGTTTAAGAGATGTGAAGTTAAAATCAGGCACTGTGAGTGCTCAATTGATTTGGGGTTTTTACGAAGGTACTTTTTTTGTGTGCAGACGGTTCTTAAATTTGTGTCCTTGCATGGAGGATGAGCAATGGAACCTTCTATTCTGCCATCTTGCTCTGCCTTTATATTGTTTTTGGCATCTCAGTTTCCTTCGGTTCAGCTCTTATATTTTGGTTATTTCTTGTCTTATGCCAGCTGTGGGGTTGTGTTTTTCTTGTTCCTCTGGTTCCTCTAGGTGTGATGCTAATTTGCTAATTCGAGATCTTTCTTTTTGATGTGGTTGTTTAGTGCTATAAACTTCCCTCTTCACACTGCCTTAGCTATGCCCCAGAGATTCTGGTATGTTGTGTCTTTGTTCTCATTGGTTTCAAAGAATTTCTTGATTTCTGTCTTAATTTCATTTTTTACCCAAAAGTTATTCAGGAGCACGAATTAAAACTTGTTTAAATTCCATGTAGTTGCATGGTTTTGAGCGATTTTCTTAGTATTGATTTCTATTTTTATTGCACTGTGGTTCAAGTGTGTATTTAGTACAAAATACTAGCAAACTGAATCCAGCAGAATATCAAAAAGCTAATCAATCACTATCAAGTAGGCTTTATCCTTTGGTTACGAAGTTGGCCCAACATACGCAAATCAATAAATGTGATTCATCACATAAACAGAACTAAACACAAAACCACAGGATCATCTCAATAGACGCAGAAAAGGCTTTGGATAAAATTCAACATCCCTTCCTGTTAAAAACTCTCAACAAACCAGACATTGAAGGAACACACCTACAAATAAGAAGAAGCATCTATGACAAAGCCACAGCCAACATCATACTGAATAGGCCAAAGCTGGAAGCATTCCCCTTGAGAACTTGAAGAAGACAAGGATGCCCACTCTCACCACTCCTATTTAACACAGTATTGGAACTCCTAGCCAGTGCAATCGGGAAAGAGAAATAAATAAAAATCATCTAAATAGAAAGAGAGAAAATCAAACTCTCTCTCTTCACACATTATATGATTCAATACTTAGGAAATCCTGTAGTTTCTGCCCAAAAGCTCCATGATCTGATAAACAACTTCAGCAAAGTTTATGGATGCAAAATCAATGTACAAAAATTAGTAGAATTTCTATATACCAAGAATGTCCAAGATGAGAGCCAAATCAATAACTCAATCCCATTCACAATAGTCACAAAAAGAAAAAACTACCTAGGAAAATGGCTACCCAAGGAGGTGAAAGAACTCTACAACAAGCATTACAAAACACTGCTGAAAGAAACTAGAGGTGACATGAACAAGTGGAAAAACGTTCCATGCTCATGGGTAGGAAGAATCAATATTACTAAAATGGCCATACTGCCCAAAGCAATTTATAGATTCAACGCTATTCCTATCAAATGACCAATGACATAATGACAGTCTTTACAGAATTAAAAAAAAAAACTATTTAAAAATGTGTACAGAATTTATGCAGCCAACAGACACATGAAAAAAATGCTCATCATCACTGGCCATCAGAGAAATGCAAATCAAAACCACAATGAGATACCATGTCACACCAGTCAGAATGGCAATCATTAAAAAGTCAGGAAACAACAGGTGCTGGAGAGGATGTGGAGAAATAGGAACACTTTTACACTGTTGTTGGGACTGTAAACTAGTTCAACCATTGTGGAAGACAGTGTGGTTATTCCTCAAGGATCTAAAACTAGAAATACCATTTGACCCAGCCATCCCATTACTGGGGATATACCCAAAGGATTATAAATCATGCTACTATAAAGACATATGCACATGTGTGTTTATTGCAGCACTACTCACAATAGCAAAGACTTGGAACCAACCCAAATATCCATCAATGATAGACTGGATTAAGAAAATGTGGCACATATATACCATGGAATACTATGCAGCCATAAAAAAAAGATGAGTTCATTTCCTTTTTAGGGACATGGATGCAGCTGGAAACCATCATTCTCAGCAAACTATCGTAAGAACAAAAAACCAAACACTGCATGTTCTCACTCGTAGGTGGAAATTGAACAATGAGATCACTTGGACACAGGAAGTGGAACATCACACACCAGGGCCTATTGTGGGGTCGGGGGAGGGAGGAGGGATAGCATTAGGAGATGTACCTAATGTAAATGACGAGTTAATGGGCGCAGCACACCAACATGGCACATGTATACATATGTAACAAACCTGCACGTTGTGCACATGTACCTAGAACATAAAGTATAATAAAAATAAATAAATAAATAAAAATGTATATGGAACCATAGAAGAACCCAAACTATTGCAAGAACAGAAAACCGAGCACCACATGTTCTCCCTCATAGGTGGGAATTGAACAATGAGATCACTTGGACACAGGAAGGGGAACATCACACACCAGGGCCTGTTGTGGGGTGGGGGGACGGGGGAGGGATAGCTTTAGGAGATGTACCTAATGTAAACAACGAGTTAATGTGTGCAACACACCAACATGGCACATGTATACATATGTAACAAACCTGCACATTGTGCACATGTACCCTAGAACTTAAAGTATAATAAAAATAAATAAATAAATAAAAGTGTATATAGAACCAAAGAAGAACCCAAATAGCAAAGCAATCCTAAGCAAAAAGAACAAAGCTGGTGGCATTACGTTCCCTGACTTCAAACTATACTACAAGTCTACAGTAACCAAAACAGCATGGTACTGGTACAAAAACAAATACATAGACCAATGAAATCGAATAGAGAGACCAGACATAATGTCATCTACCTACAAACATCTGATCTCCAAAAAATTCAACAAAAATAAGCAATGGGGAAAAGACTTCCTGTTCAACAAATGGTACTGGGATAACTGGTTAGCCACGTGTAGAAGATTGAAACTGGACCTGTTCCTTACATCATATACAAAAATCAACTCAAGATGAATTGAAGACTTGAGCCTTTCAGAGGGGGGAAAATGGTAAACATGAGGTGGGACTAACTTGCAGCTCCCGCTCGGACAGAGAGAGCAGTCTTTGGAGACCCCCATTGTGAACTTTTGCTCCAAGAACTACCACAGGAACATATCAGGAAAGCCAAGGGAATCCACAGACCCTTTGAAAGAGTTGAATTGCCACGGGAGGTTCTGTGGGACAGCTAAGGAACTGTGAGTCCGCTTGCTTTCTCAGCTGGGAGGCTTGCAGCCCGAGGCAAGTTCTCAGCCCTGCTCACCAGTTGCCTGGAAATAAACTTGGTGCTGCTGGGGGGACACGGTAGCAGTGAGACTGGCCCTTTGGACTGTGGGCTTCATAGGAGCTGAGTGAGGCTTGTGGCTTTGCCCTCCTTCCTTGGCAACCTGTGTCATGCAACAGAAACAGCCATAATCCCCCAGGAACATAACTCTGTTGGCATGGGAACCACACCCCATCCCCCATAGCAGCCACAGCAAGCCCTACCCAAGGACAGTCTGAGCTCAGACATGCCTAACCTTGCCCCTACCTGATGGTCTTTCTCTACCTGCCCAGGTAGTTGAAGACAAAAGATGTTGTCTCTTGGAAGTGCCATAGCCCCACCCACCATCTGATCCTCTCTATACCACTGCAGCTGATGTGCTCTTGAAAGTGCCACCTTCTGGCTGGAGGCCAACCCACACAAAACCAGTGCACTTAACAAAAATACAGGCTGGGCGTGGTAGCTCATGCCTGTAATCCCAGCACTTTGGGAGCCCGAGGCCGGCGGATCACTTGAGGTCAGGAGTTCGAGACCAGCCTGGCCAAAATGGCAAAACCCTGTCTCTACTAAAGCCAGGCATAGTGGTGTATGCCTGTAGTCTCAGCTACTTGGGAGGAGGTCCCGGCTGAGGCAGGAGAATTGCTTGAACCAGAAAGGGAAGGTTGCAGTGAGCTGAGATTGTGCCACTGCACTCCAGTCTGGACAACAGAGTGAGACTCTGTCTTTAAAAAAAAAAAAAAAAAAAAACCCTCACAGAGTCCACTTAACTCCCCTGCTACCTCTCTATACTACCACAGCTGATGTGTTCTTGAAAGTGCCACCTCCTGGCTGGAGGCCAACCAACAGAAAAACAGCACACTTAAGAAAAATACCATAAAGGACCCTCACAATGTCCACTTCACTCTCCTGCTACCTCCATCAGAGTAGGTATTGGTATCCATGGCTGAGAGACCTGAAGATGAATCACATCACAGGACTCTTCAGACACTCCCCAGTACCAGCCCAGAGCCCAGTAGCTCCACTGGGTAGCTAGATCCAGAAGAGAAATAACAATCACTGCAACTTGGCTCTCAGGAAACCCCATCCACAGGGGAAAGGGGAGAGCACCACATCAAGGGAGCACCCCGAGGAACAAAAGAATTTTAACAGCAGCCCTTGAATCCCAGATCTTCTTCTGACATAATCTACCCAAATGAGAAGGACCCAGGAAAACAATTCTGGTAATATGACAAAACAAATTTATTTTACATCCCCAAGAGATCACAGTAGCTCACCAGCAATGAATTGAAACCAAGATAAAATCTCTGAATTGCCAGGAAAAGAATTGAGAAGGTCGGCTGTTAAGCCGATCAAGGAGACACCAGAGAAAGGGTAAAGTTCACCTTAAAGAAATCGAAAGAATGATACAAGATATGAATGGACAAATCTTCAGTGAAATAGATAGCATAAACAAAACACAATCACAACTTCTGGAAATGAAGGACACACTTAGACCATTGTAAAGTGCACTGAGAAGTCTCAGTAATAGAATTGAACAAGTAGAAGAAAGAACTTCAGTGCTTGAAGACAAGGCTTTCAAATTAACCTAATTTAACAAAGATGAAAAATAAAAATTAAAGAAATAAAAAAATGGGCTAGGTGCGGTGGCTCATGCCTGTAATCCCAGCATTTTGGGAGGCTGAGGTGGGTGGATCACTTGAGGTCAGGAGTTCGAGACTAGCCTGGCCAACATGGTGAAACTCCATCTCTACTAAAGTACAAAAAAATTAGCTGAGCATGGTGGCATGCACCTGTAATCTCAGCTAGTCAGGAAGCTGAGGCAGGAGAATCTCTTGAACCTAGGAGGCGGAGGTTTCAGTGAGCCAAGATGGTGCCACTGCACTCCAGTCTGGGCAACAGAGTGAGACTCCATGTCAAATTTAAAAAAAAAAAACAAAGAAACAAAGAAACAAACAAAAAAACGAACAAAGCCTTCAAGAAGTCTGGGATTGTTTAATGGCCAAACCTAAGAATAATTGGTGTTCCTTAGGAAGAAGAGAAATCTAAAAGTATGGAAAACATATTTGAGGAAATGATCAAGGAAAACATCCCCAGCCTTACTGGAGATCTAGACATCCAAATACAAGAAACTTAAAGGACACCTGGGAAATTCATTGCAAAAAGATAATCACCTAGGCACATAGTCATCAGGTTATCTAAAGTCAAGACAAAGGAAATAATCTTAAGAGCTGTGAGGCAAAAGCATCAGGTAACATATAAAGGAAAACCTATCAGATTGACAGCAGATTTCTCAATGGAACCCCTACAAGCTAGAACAAATTGGGGTCCTATTGTTAGCCTCCTTAAGCAAAGGCAATTATCAACCAAGAATATTGTATTCAGTGAAAGTTAGATTCAAAATGAAGGAAAGATACAGTCTTTTTCAGACAAACAAGGGCTGAGAGAATTCTCCACTACCAAGCCAGAACCACAAGAACTGCTAAAAGGAGTTGTAAATCTTAAAATAAATCCTCAAGATACATCAAAATAGAATCTCTTTAAAGCAAAAATGTCACAGAACCTGTACAACAACAACACAGTGAAAAAAGAAAAAGTATTCAGGAAACAAATAGCATGGTGAATAGAATAATACCTCACATCTCAATACTAACTTTGAATGTAAATGGCCTAAATGCTCCACTGAAAAGGTACAGAGAAGCAGAATGGATAATAATTCACCAACAAGTGCTGTACAAGTGCATGGAATAGCTTTTTCTATCCCTTTACCTTAAGTTTGTGCAACTCCTCCCATGACACATAAGGAGTTATATAAACTTAAGGTAAAGGGATAGAAAAAGCTATTCCATGCAAATGGATACCAAAAGTGAGCAGGAGTAGCTATCTTTATATCAGACAAAACAAACTTTAAAGCAACAGCAGTTTAAAAAGACAACGAGGGACATTATATAATGATAAAAAGCCTTGTCCAATAGGAAAATATCACAATCCTAAATATATATGCACCTTACACTGGAGCTTTTAAATTTATGAAACAGTTACTACTAGATCTAAGAAATGAAACAGGCAGCAACACAATAATAGTGGTGGATTTCAATACTTTACTGACAGCACTAGACAGGTCATTGAGACAGAAAGTCAAACAAACAAACAATGGATTTAAACCATACCTTAGAACAAATGGACTTAACAGATATTTACAGAACATTCTACCCAACAACTGCAGACTATACATTCAATATATCAACACCTGGAACATTCTCCAAGATAGACCATATGATAGAGCACAAAACAAGTCTCAATAAATTTAAGAAAATCAAAATTATATCAAGTACTATTTCAGACCACAGTGAAATAAAATTGGAAATCAACTCCAAAAAGAATGCTCAAAACCGTGTAAATACATGGAAATTAAATAACCTGCTCCTGAATGATTTGGCCAACAATGAAATAAAAGTGGAAATTAAAACATTTTTTGAACCGAATAATAATATTGACTCAATCTATCAAAACCTCTGGGATACAGCAAAGACGGTGCTAAGAGATAAGTTCATAGCATTCAATGACTACATCAAAATGTCTGAAAAAACACAAATAGACAATCTAAGGTCACACCTCAAGCAGCTAGAGAAACAAGAACAAACCAAACCTAAACCGAGCAGAAGAAAAGAAATAACCAAGATCAGAGCAGAACTAAATGAAATTTAAAGAAAAAACTGGTTCTTCAAAAATATAAATAAAATTGATAGACCATTAGTGAAATTAACTAAGAAAAGGAGTCAAAAGATCCAAATAAGCTCAATTAGAAATAAAATGGGAGGTATTACAACTGATACCACAGACATACAAAGGATAATTCAAGGCTATTATGAACACTTTTACACATGGAAACTAGAAAACCTTGAGGAGATGGGTAAGTTCCTGGAACTACACAACCCACCTAGGAGAAGAAGAAACAGAAACTCTGAACAGACCAATAAGAAGAAGTGAGACTGACTTGATAATTTAAAAGTTACCAACAAAAAAATGTCCAGGACTGGGCAGATTCACAGCTGAATTCTATCAGACATTCAAAGAAGAATTGGAACCAATCCTATTGACACTATTCCAAAACATAGAGAAGGAAGAAATCCTCCCTAAATGATTGTATGAAGCCAGTATCACCCTAATACCAAAACAGGAAATAATACAACAAAAAAGAAAACTACAGAGTAATATCCCAATGAACATAGATGCAAAAATTCTCAACAAAATACAAGCTAACACAATTCAACCTTTAATTGTAATAATTTCTATGTGTCAAGGGTTGGACCAGGTGGAGGTAATTGAATCATGGGGGCTATTTACCCCTGCTGCTCTTGTGACAGTGAGTGAGTTCTCATGAGATCTTATGGTTTTATAAGGAACTTCCCCACCATTCATTCTGCACTTCTCTCTTCTGCCACCATATGAGTAAGAACATGTATGTTTCCCCTTCTGCCAAAACTGTACATTTCCTGATGTCTCCCAAGCCTTGCGAAATTGTGAGTCAAATACACCTCTTTCCTTTATTAATTACCCTGTCTCATGCAGCTCTCTATAGCAGCTTGAGAATGGACTAATACACCAGGATGTAGGGATACACCACATAAACAAAACTGAAAACAAAAATGACAGAATTTAGCATTGCTTTATGATTAAAACCCTCAGCAAAATCAGCATAGAAGGAACATAACTTAAGGTACTAAAAGCCATCTGTGACAAACCCACAGTCAACATTATACTGAATGGGGAAAATTTGAAATCATTTCTGAGAACTGGGACAAGACAAGGATGTCCACTTTCCCCACTTCTATTCAACATAGTACTGAATGTCCTAGCCAGAACAATCAGACAAGAAGAAGAAATAAAGGCCATCCAAATCAGTAAAGAGGAAGTCAAACTGTCGCTGTTTGCTAATGACATGATCGTATACCTAGAAAACCCTAAAGACTCATTCAAAAAGTTCATAGAATTGGTAAATGATTCAGCAAAGTTTCAAGATACAAAATTAATGTACACAAATTAGTGGCCCTGCTATACCCCAACAGCGACCAAGCTGAGAATCAGATTAAGAAGTCAATTCATTTTACAATAGCTGCAAAAAAAAATAATAATTAGAAATTATACTTAACCAAGCAAGTAAAGGACCTCTACAAGGAAAACTACTAAACACTGCTGAAAGCAGTCATAGACAACACAAACAAACGGAAACATATCCAATGTTCATGAAGGGATAGAATCAATACTGTAAAAATGATCATATTGCCAAAAGCAACATAAAAATTTAATGAAATTCCCATCAAAATACAACATCATTCTTCACAAGACTAGAAAAAACAATTCTAAAGTTCATATGGAACCAAAAAGGAGCCCCACATAGCCAAAGCAAGACAAAGCAAAAAGAACAAATCTGAAGGCATTACATTACCTGACTTTAAACTATACTATGAAGCCATACTTACCAAAACAACATGGTTCTGGTATAAAAACAGGCACACAAGAAACAAACAAACAAACAAACAGGCACACAGACCAATGGACTAGAGTAGAGAATCCAGAAATAAAGCCAAATACAAGGAACTGATCATAGAACCCAGAAATAAAGCCAAATACAATAGACTGATCATAGATAAAACAAACAAAAACATAAAGTGGGGAAAAGACACCCTATTCAACAAATGGTGCTGGGATAATTGGCTAGCCACATGTAGGAGAATGAAACTGGATCCTCATTTCTCACCTTATACAAAAATCAACTTGAGATTGATCAAATACTTAAAATGAAGACCTGAAACTATAAAAATTCTAGAAGATAACATTGGAAAAAATCCTTCTGGACATTTGCTTAGACAAAGCTTCATGACTAAGAACCCAAAAACAAACAAAACAAAAGCAGGGATAAATAGTTGAGACTTAATTAAACTAAAAAGCTTCTGCATGGCAAGAAAAAAAATAATCAGCAGAGTAAACAGAGAACTTACAGAGTGTAAGGAAATCTTCACAATCTATACTTTTGACAAAGGACTAATATCCAGAATCTACAAGGAACTCAAACAAATCAATGAGATAAAACTAAACAATCCCATCAAAAAGTGGGCTAAGGACAATTCTGAAAAGAAGATATACACACGGCCAACAAGCTTATGAAAAAAGGCTCAACATCACTAATTATCAGGGAAATGCAAATCAAAACCACAACGTGATACCACTTTACTCCTATAAGAATTGCCATAATCAAAAAATAAAAAAATAATAGATATTGGCATGGGTGCGGTGAAAAGGGAACATTTTTACACTCTTGGTGGGAATGTAAACTAGTACAACCACTATGGAAAACTATGTGGAGATTCCTTAAAGAACTTAAAGTAGATCTACCATTTGATCCAGCAATCCCACTGGATTGCTGGGTATCTATCCAAAGAAAAAGAAATCATTTTATGGAAAAGATACTTGTACACACATGTTTGTAGCTGCACAATTCACAATTGCACAAATATGGAACCAGCACAAATGCCCATCAATCAATGAGTGGATAAAGAAAATGCGGTCTATATATACCATGGAATACTACTTAGCCATAAAAGGAATGAAATAATGGCATTTGCAGCAACCTGGAGACCATTATCCTAAGTGAAGTAACTCAGGAATAGAAAACCAAACATTGTCATGTTCTCATTCATAAGTGGGAGCTAAGCTATGAGGACACAAAGGCATAAGAATGATATAATGGGCTTTGGGAACTCAAGGGAAAGAGTGAGACAGCGGCGAGGGATGAAACACTACAACAAATAAATATCAATTAAAACCAAAAAGGATGAATCAAAGACAGAAATGTAAAACCTAAAACTATAAACATCCTAGAAGATAACAGAAAGTACCATTCTAGACATAGGTCCTGGCAAAAATTTTATGATGAAGATAACACAATCAATTGCAACGAAACCAAAAATTAACAAACTGGACCTAATTAAACTAAAGAGCTTCTGTACAGAAAAAGAAATGGTCAAACAGAGTAAACAGAAAACCTACAGAATGGGGGGAAATATTTGCAAACTTCGTATCTGACAAAGTTCTAAAATCTGGAATCTATAAAGGATGTAAACAAATTAACAAGCAAAAAACAAACAACCCCAATAAAAGTTGGGCAAAGAACATAAAACGATGCATTTTGAAAGAAGACATACATGCAGCCAACAAGCATATGAGAAGATGCTCAACATCACTAATCATTAGAAAAATGCAAATCAAAATCACCATGAGATACGATTGGAGATTTTTCAAAGAACTTAGAATTAGTATTTGACCTAGCAATCCCATTATTGGGTATATACCCAAAGGAATATAAATTATTCTACCATAAAGACACATGCATGCATATATTCATTGCAGTACCAGTCACAATAGTAAAGACATTAAATCAATGAAAATGCCCATCAACAGTAGTCTGGATAAAGAAAATGGTACATATACATGATGGAATACTACACATTTATAAAAAGAAATGAGATCACATCCTTTGCAGCCACGTGGATGGAGCTGGAGGCTATTAACTTAAGCAAACTATCACAGAAACAGAAAATCAAATATCGTATGTTGTTACTTATCAGTGGGAGCAAAACGTTGAGTACATGTGGGCACAAAGAAGGAAACAACAGATCCCAGGGCCAACTTGAGGGTGGAGGGTAGGAGAAGGGAAAGGACTGAAAAACTACTCATTGAGTGCTATGCTTATTACCTGGGTGACAAAATACTCTGTACTCCAAACCCCCATGACATGCAATTTATCTACATAAGAAACCTGCATATGTATCCCTGAACTAAAAGTTAATAAAATAAAATAAATTATAAAGTCCAGTAAAAGATAAGTAAGATACAGTTGATGGAAGAAAAAAATGTATAGAACTAAAACATGCAAGCACATACATTCACACACACAGAAAAATGAGTACAAGTAAAATTGTGAAAAATTAAAAAAGATTGGTGGATTTTATCAATGTCAAAATCCAGGTTTTGAAATTATTCTATAGTTTTGCACAGTTACCATTAAGGCAAACTGGGAAAATTGTACAAGCTATCTCATATTTCTTACAACCGCAAGTGAATCTGCAATTATTTCAATTAAAATGAACTTAGAAAAGTTCACTGGGACTTCTAGTTTCAGCTCTGGCATATACATATATTGGGAGTCATTCCTCTCATTTGTTTTTGACAACAAAAAAACTGAAAAACTAAAAATCAATCACCAAAGAATTGAGGTCACAGAGCAAACCACCTCCCTGAAATCAGGAGAGACAGGCAAATACAAAGAGTCACAGTGCACATCTGCTTACTTGGAGTGGAACCTGCAGGAAATATGAACCAGTAGGAACACTTAAATGGCAAATTTGATGAATATGTGGGAATATCCAAGAAAAATTCCCTCGTGACTCTTACAAGGGTAGGAAATTAATCATTTTGAAATACACCTATAGTGTTCTCCATAACAAAGACTTGCTATCCAAGGAAAAACACCCTACCACAGCTTTGTTCCAGTGGAATAACAGTGGGCTACAATTGACAGAACTGTAAGACACAACTTCTATTTAAGTAGGTGTTCTTAGGGAAGCCCAAAAGCAAAGGAAGATACAGAAACAAAGACATTAGAGAAACTTGAAGTTGCTGGCAGATAAAGAAATATTAGGAAAATCCCACTCCTAGCCACACTGACATAAAATATTATGCTAAAGGTCTCTCTACCTCAGTTCCTGTTACCTGTGTTCAGGTTTTAAATAAAATTTTAAAACCTGCTACAAGGCAAGAAAAAGAGTCTAAAGAGAAAGTAAGCATCAGAACTAGACTGAAAAAAGACACAGATTTTGGAATTACCAGATGGGAAATTTACATTAATTTTGATTAATATGTTAAGAGTTCTAATGGGAAAAGTAGACAACATGCAAGAACAGATGGATAATGTAAGCATAGAGATGGAAACTCTAAAAGAATCAATGAAAAATGCTAAAAATAAAACACTGTAACGTAAATGAAGAATGCCTTTGATAATCTCAGCAGCAGACTGGACAAAGCCAAGGAAAGGATCTGAGGTTGAAGATATGTCAGCAAATATTTCCTAAGTGAAAATGCAATGAGGAAATAGAATAAAAGCATAATAGAATGTATAAGAACTTTGGGAAAGTTTTAACAGAAATAACTTATGCAGAATGCCAGAAGAGGAGGGAAGACAGAATAAAGTGGAATAAAAATTTGAAGTAATATGGCCAAAAGCTTTCCAAAACTAATGGCAGACTTAAAACCACAGAATCAGAAATCTCAGAAAAACCAAGCAGAATAAATACCCACAAATTCTACAAGTACACATATAATGTCCAAATTGAAGCAAACCAAATACACAGAGAAAATCTAGAAAGAAGACAGCAGTTCAAAATAAAACAAAACACCTAACTTATAAAGGAACAAAGGTAAGAATTGCTTTGGACTTCTTATCAGAAACCATCCAAACAACAGAGTTGGGTAAATATTTAGTGCTGGAAGAAAAAAATATCTACCTATAAACTGTGTGCTTTTCCGCTAAGACTGATAACAAGGCTGAGATGCCCTCTCTCACCACTTCTATTCAACATAGTACTGGATGTCCTAGCTAGTGCAATTAAGCTAGTACAATTATACAAGAAAACAAAATAAATCTATGCCAATTAGGAAAATAAAATAAAACTATTTTTGTTTACAGATGACATGATTGTTATTGACAACAAAACTCCTAGAACTAATAACTGATTACAAGATTGCAGGATACAAGGTTAGTAAGCAAAAGTTAATTGCTTTGCTCCACACCATCAACAAACAATGGGATTTTGAAATTTTAAAAAATAGCATTTACAATAGTACCCCAAAATATAATATTTAAGTTTAAATCTAACAAAATATGTACAGTATTTATATGTGAATAACTACAACACTCTGATGAAAGAAATTCAAGATCTAAACAGAGAGATACTCCATACTCATGAACTGGAACACTCAATGTTGTTAAGACATCAGTCCTTTCCAACTTGATCTAGATTTAATATAATTCCAATAAAAATATCAGCAAGCCAATTTAAATATCAACAAACTGATTCTATAGGCAAAAAATCTGGAATAGCCAACACAACACTAAAGAAGGAAAATGAAGCTGGAAGACTCACACTATTTGACTTCAAGGCTTCCTATAAAACTACGGCGATGAAGACAGTGTAGCACTGGCAAAAGAATAGACACATAGATGTTCTGAAATAGTCTCACACAGATAGAGTCAATTGACCTTTGAAAAAGCAACATTGACAATTCAATGGAGAATTGACAAGCTTTCAGCACAGACAGTGCTAGAAATATTGGAGGACACACCCATGTGCAAAAAAAAAAAAAAAAGAAAAAGAAAAAGAAAAAAAAAAGAAAATAATTTAGCCACAGACCTTATATTTTACACAAAAATGAACTCAATGTTAATCACAGACCTAAATGTAAAATGCAAAACTATAAAACTCCAAGGGATCGTACAAGAAAATAAAATAACCTTGGATATGGTGATAAGCTTTTAGATAAAATACCAAAAGCCAGTCAATGAAAGATAAATATGGTAAGTTGGATTTTATAAAGATAGTAGAGTTTTTTATTTAGGGAAGGCTTTGGGAGAGACAGATACCGTCGCTGGTAGAATATCAAGAAGTTAGTAATGATGATCAATGTTAGAGAAAGAAACGGGGAAACTCTTGATTCAGTGGTAGAAGGGCATCTTCATTTTCACTGAATTCCCTGTTGCACATTGGAAATAATTTCCATATGCATATATTAAATTAATATTTCTAAATCAGGAAACGAAACAAAATAGAGATTCTAGTACAGGGTAGAAACATGCGTTGGCATCACAGGCATGCAAAGAAAAGCTCTTAGTATATGTATCAACCATAAACTTCACATAAATCAGCAGAGTACTGTGATTGCTAAAAATTGGTGAAATAGGGATTTCCTTAATAGGAATATTACTTTTAAAATCCACACTTTCACTGTATGTTAGATAAAGGGAGGATGGTTCTTGGCTCCTCTTTCTTAGGAGAGCTACGTTCAGTTTCAGGATTTTATATAATGAGAAAAAGAACATAAACATGTATTTAGCCTAGGAACTGGTGAATAAATTCAAGTGCATTCTCCAACAGTTCTAGAGGTGGGTAGTGTTATCATTTTGATTTAGAAAATGTGAAAATTGTCACTGGCAAATTGAACGACCTGCTGAAAGTCACAATAGTAGCAGAGAATCTCAGCCCACATCTTCCTGCTATCAGGGCCTGAGGGTTTCTATCCACTCTGCCATGTTGCCTCCAGAGGGATATCGACAAAGTGCGAGTTTTCAAGATGAACGTGCCAGAAATAGAGAGGACCTGGAAATCAGAGGAGGTAGTTGTGTGACAAAGGCACTCTTTTGAGTATTTCAAAGGCCATTCTGTGCTAGTTAAGTTACATGTGATCTGCATGGGTCAAAGGGACAGAAATGGGACAAGGATGTAGAAGCTGTAGGAAAGAAATGTAAACTCAGTACTTGACAAACACGTGCACATCTTTTCGGACTTCTCAAGCATTGCGTCTCATATGAAACTTATCCTTATTCTCCTCTTGCAAGTAGGACTCGCTACTCCTTTTTGTCCTCCTCTTCTATTATATGAAAGAGCTTGTGCCAGATTGACATTGCTGCTTTTTAAAGTATTTGACAAAATTCACCATTGATGTTATCTGAGCCTGGAGTTTTCTTTGGGGAAAGGCTGTTTATTACAAAGTCTTTGGGTAGTGTTCCCTTTTCTCCCTGATATCCTGTAACTTAAATGCTACATTGCAAAATTAACAATACTGAAATCTGATAAGGGATAAGATAGAGAAGAAAAAGATTATATATACACACGTTCATAAAAAATGAGGTAGAAATACTCATAAAAAATAGTATTTATTTCTGCAACTGGTCACATAGTCATAGTTAGTATTTATAGCTATCTTTTTCCACTGATCATTACATATTCCATTTTCCCTCTACAAGTGCCTCAGCTGGCTGTGGTTCTTAAGCTGGTGGGGTGACTCAGATTTTTATTCTAGAAGGATTTGGCTATTAGTAGTCCTGCCTGAATTGGGTTGTTGTAGTTTTTCATTAGTGTTAAACATAGGGCATGGTAGTACTAACAGACAACCTAAGGTATCTGCTGTATTCTGGACATATTATTCCTTATCTCCATTGTGGAGAATCAGTCCAACATCCACTGTGTAACCAGTGCCAATCATCCAGCCAGTATAGTAACTCCATATATTGCCTGTTGATTCAGACACATGAGGAGTATGAAGTGGCCAGATAGCAGTCTTGACTTCATTGTTATGTTTCCGTGTTTTACTCTCTATGTTCTTGTCTTCATGTCTTAGTGTAGAGTAGTTGCTATTTCTTTCTCACTAGGTCCAGTCAGCAGAATGTCATCCATGTAATAGACCAGTTTGATAACTTGTGGAACAAAGAGGTGATCAACATTCCCACAAACTAGATATTGACATAGGGCTGGAGGGTTGATATACCACTGAGGTAGGATAGTGAATGTATATTACTGGACTTGCCTGTTGAAAGCAAACTGCTTCTGGTGGTTTTTATTAACAGGGGTAGAAAAAAGCATTGACAAGATCAATAACTGCATGCCAGGTGCCAGAGGATGTGTTAATTTGCACAAGCAATGAAACCACATCTGGTAAAGTGGTTTCAATTGGGGTTATTACTTGGTTAAGTTTACAGTAATGTACTTTAATTTTCCAAGATCCATTTTTCTTCTACACAGGCCAGATGAGTGAGTTGAACGTGCCACCTCTGCATCCTTCAAGTCCTTGACGGTGGCACTAATCTCTGAAATCCCATCAGGAATACAGTATTGCTATTTCATTACTATTTTCCTAGGTGGAGGCAGTTCTAATGGCTTCTGCTTGGCCTTACTTACCATAATAGACCTCGCTGCATAGGTCATGGAGTCGAAATGGGGACTGCTAGTTGCTGAACATGTCTATTCTAATCACACGTTCTGAAATTCAGGAAATAACCACAGGATGGGCTCAAAGGCCCACAAGGCCCACTGTGAGATGAACCTGAGCTAAAACTTCATTAATCACCTGACCTCCACAAGTCCCTACTCTAACTGGTGGACCACAGTAATGTTTTTGCTCTGTTGAAATCAGCATCAGTTGGGAGCCAGTGTCCACTATTCTTCCCTAAACTATGGTTATTTCTTTTTCCCCAGTGACGATGACCTTGGTAAAAGGCTGTAATCTATTTGCAAAAGACTGGGGAAATATTAACAGTATACATTTCTGGAAGTGTAGCAGAGTCCTTCCTCAAGAGACCCAGCCTCCCGTTCATTAAAGGGGTCCTGGGTCTGTAAACTGGCACAATTCTGGGAATTGATTAAGGGGTCATGACTCTGTGTTTGTGTGATTCAAGTTAGATTTTAGTTCACTTGACCTAGAACTCTCTTGCTTGTACAAATCCCATAAGAATGTAATAGTCTGCTCATCTTTTCACTTCTAAGAACACCATGATCATTTAGCAAATGCCATAGGTCTCTGAGAGTCCGACTATTCTGATGATTGCTGTGATTTTGCTGTCCATTATGGCAACCACACCCACCTTGCCTTTGGTTATTAAGTGCCACCACTTGACCCCTGCTACCCTGGGATCCAATTAATTTCATTGCATCTGGGTTTCCCAATTCTATGGCACTAGTTTCCACTGTAATTTCTACCCTACAGGCAAGAAAAACCACAGAGCTCTTTGAAGATGCTAGAGTTCCCCTTATAAATTTATTTCACAATCTGGGTGAAAAGTATGTCCTCTGGACCCTCTCAGTATGGGTGAGCAGGTCTTAAATAATAAATCCACCCTAACATTTCAATCTCTTAAGCCTTTAAATTCTTTCCTCTACAGTACACCAGGGCAAGTCTGCCTTTTTTACTTTATTTAATGCAAGCCAGCTTTTGGTCCATGTTTTGGTCAACCAACGAAACAAATGGTTAGAGCTACAAAATGAAGTTCAGAATCTCTGCTTAGTGGGAACATATTTGTAAATTTGGCCTGATCCAAGTTAATTTCTACCGTTTTCCCACATCTCTGCATTCATTTCTATATATATTCCCTGTTACTGTTGGCATAAATTGGAAAAATCAAGTAGTTCTTTTGAAGTGTAGTACACCTTCTCGTGGGCGCACTCTGCACCTCTCTTTTAGGACTTGAGTCTAGTCCTAAAATCTAGTCTTTTAGGACTGGACTGAAGTCTGGAACGAAAGATGAATGCAAGAAGAGGGGTCCTGGGAGACTCAGAATTATCTTGTAAGGCACCTATCTCAGGGGAGCCATAACAGGTTTCTCAGGCAATGTAGGGTTTGTCTCCTCAGACAGGGGTTGAGTGACTGCTTCTACTGGCAAAAAAGGCTTGTCAGAATTTAGGGACCTAATGTTAAGAATTCAAAATGACTGTACTAATGTATAATACCATCATCAGCAGTATGTCTTATTTCAGCCCTCAGGGTCCCATTTATTTGCAGTTAATACCGTCATTTTAATAGCACCTACCTTGAGAAGTTGATAAATTTGCATTATAATTCAGCCACTCGCCAGATGAGATACTGGGTGTGGTTTTCCGCAATCTCAGCTCTGCGGCTTCAGGAAATAGGATCTCTTTCAGGGAAGACATAGAAACCTCCAGGTCATTTATACAGTGTTAGATCCGGAAATTAGAATCTCTGAGCTCATCCTTGTCTTTTCCCACTTTGTTCAGTGCAATTAGAAGCTATCAGTCAATCTCATTATACTGGTCAGTCTGACAAAAAAAAATGTCCTAAGGTATCAAATATAGTCACCTGGAATTTTGCCTCTTACAAGTATTCAATTAGGAGTGTCTAGTGGTGATATTTTGTGTATTTCTGTTGCCACATCACACTATGTACTGTTAGTGTTCTCCTTACTACTGAAAACAGAATCATGAGCGCCTTTATATCTAATCAAATCAGAGGACTAACTCCAGAAACTCCAGAATCAACTCAGAAAACTCATCTTTGAGATTCTTTCTCTCCTCCAATACCACACATCTACAGCCATCTGATCTTTGACAAACCTGAGAGAAACAAGAAATGGGGAAAGGATTCCCTATTTAATAAATGGTGCTGGGAAAATTGGCTAGCCATAAGTAGAAAGCTGAAACTGGATCCTTTCCTTACTCCTTATACGAAAATTAATTCAAGATGGATTAGAGACTTAAATGTTAGACCTAATACCATAAAAATCCTAGAGGAAAACCTAGGTAGTACCATTCAGGACATAGGCATGGGCAAAGACTTCATGTCTAAAACACCAAAAGCAACGGCAGCAAAAGCCAAAATTGACAAATGGGATCTCATTAAACTAAAGAGCTTCTGCACAGTAAAAGAAACTACCATCAGAGTGAGCAGGCAACCTACAGAATGGGAGAACATTTTTGCAATCTACTCATCTGACAAAGGGCTAATATCCAGAACCTACAAAGAACTCAAACAAATTTACAAGAAAAAAACAAACAACCCCATCAAAAAGTAGGCAAAGGATATGAACAGACATTTCTCAAAAGAAGACATTCATACAGCCAACAGACACATGAAAAATGCTCATCATCACTGGCCATCAGAGAAATGCAAATCAAAACCACAATGAGATACCATCTCACACCAGTTAGAATGGCAATCATTAAAAAGTCAGGAAACAACAGGTGCTGGAGAGGATGTGGAGAAATAGGAACACTTTTACACTGTTGGTGGGATTGTAAACTAGTTCAACCATTATGGAAAACAGTATGGCGATTCCTCAAGGATCTAGAACTAGATATACCATATGACCCAGCCATCCCATTACTGGGTATATACCCAAAGGA
>NC_037680.1:1306662-1363497 GCF_003255815.1 Theropithecus gelada
ATGGATGCAGCTGGAAACCATCATTCTTAGCAAACTATCACAAGAACTGAAAACCAAACACCGCATGTTCTCACTCATAGGTGGGAACTGAACAATGAGATCACTTGGACTCGGGAAGGGGAACATCACACACTGGGGCCTATCATGGGGAGGGGGGAGGGGGGAGGGATTGCATTGGGAGTTATACCTGATGTAAATGACGAGTTGATGGGTGCAGCACACCAACATGGCACAAGTATACATATGTAACAAACCTGCACGTTATGCACATGTACCCTACAACTTAAAGCATAATAATAATAAATTAATTTAAAAAAAAATAGATTTAGTTGTTGTTGTTGTTGTTATTGAGTAGTGAGTTCCTCGTATATTTTGGATATTAGCCCTTAGCCAAAGTATGTTTTGAAAATACTTTTTCCCTCAATCCATGGGTTGTTTCTTCACTCTACTGATTGTTTTCTTTACTATGCAGAAGCTTTTTGGTGTCATGTAATCCCATTTGTTTATTTTTCCTTTTATTGCTTGTGCTTTTAGGATTGTATCGAAGAAATCTCTCTGTCCAGATCAATGTCATGGAGCTTTTCCCAGGTTTACTTTGCTTTAGCTTTAGGTCTCATGTTTAAATCTTTAATTAATTTTGAATTAATTCTTGTATAAGAGCTGAGATAAGGATCTATTTTCTTTCTTCTGTATGTGGATCTTCAGTTTCAGCCAGTAACAGACTGTTTTGATTACTGTAGTTTTGTAATATATTTTGAAATTCAATAGTGTGATGCATATAACTTTACTCTTTTTGGTTAAGATTGTTTGGCTATTTACAATCTTCACAGTTACATATATATTTCAGGATTATTTTTTCTGTTTCTGTGAAAAATGACATGGGAATTTTGTTAGAGATTACATTGAATCTATAGATTGCTTTGGATAGTATGGATATTTTAACAATATTAATTCTTCCAATCCATGAACATGATATATATTTCCATTTACTTGTGTCATCTTTAATTTCTTTCATCAATGTGTCATAGCTTTCAGTATGCAGATATTTCAATTTCTTGATTAAATTTACTTCTAAGTATTTTTTGATTTTATTGTAAATGGGATTTTTTTTTCTTAATTTCTTTTTGAGACAGTTTGTTGTTAGTGTATAGAAACACTGCAGATTTTTGTGTATTGATTTTGTATCCTGCAACTTTACTAAATTTATGAGTTCTAACAGTTTTTGGTGGCATTTTCAGGATGTCTACACTCTTATGTTCATTTCAGCATTATTTACAATAGCCACGATATGGAAACAACCTAACTGGATTAAAGTGGATGAATGAATTAAAAAATCAGTGGATGAATAAATTTTGAAAAATATGGTAGAGATACACAATGGAATATATCATCCAGTTTTAAAAAGCCAGAAATTCTGTCGTTTGCAACAACATCTTGTATCCTGCAAATGAGGATCCTGCAAATGAGGATACAAAATGAGGTCATTATGTTAAGCATAATAAGCCAGGCACAGAGAGACAAACACCATGTGATTTCATTTGCATGTGGAATCTAAAAGATATGAACTCAGAAGTAGGGAGTAGAATGGTGATTGGCAGAGGCTGAGTGTGTTGAGGGGACAGCGTGGGGAAGGATGGATGGGGAAAGGAAAGACGTTGGTTAACAGATACAAAGTTACAGTCAGATAGGAGGAATAGTTCTAGTGTTTGATTGCACAGCAGGGTGACTATAGTTAATAATAATCTATTGTGCATTTCAAAATAGTGAAAAGAGAGGATTTTAAATGTTCTCACCACAAGAAATGATAAATATTTGAGGTGATGGACATGCTAATTGCTTTGATTTGATCATTCTACCATATATATGTTATCAAAATATCACTTTATAAATATAAACAATCATTATTTGTCAACTGAAAATAAAATAAAACAACAATGTTCCTTTGGTTCCTTTAAAGACTTAGGTAAGAGTTGATGCTCCAGTCTTTAGTCTGAATTCCACAGGGCAGCAGGCTGGAATTTAGGCAGAGTTTCTACATTCCAGTCTTCAGGAGAGTTCCCTCTCCTTCACTAAACCTCAGTCTTTGTGCTGAAAGCCTTCAACTAATTGGGTGAGACTTACCCACATAATGGAGGATAATTTGCTTTACTCAATTTTACTCAAAGTCTAGTGATTAAAGTATTAATCATATATAAAAGTATCTTCACAGCAATATCTAGACTGGTGTTTGACCAAACAATTGAGCACCATAACCTAGGCAAGTTAACGCATAAAATCAATCACAGACAGGAAGACAGGAAACTAAATCTTTTTTGTCTTTCTACTTCCAGAGCCTTGAGAGTGTCTAGAAAATAGTAGGTATGAAATAAATATTTATTTATTAATTAGTAAATAGTCCATTGCCTGCCAATTTAATAACTTTTCAAGGCAATGAGTTTCCTGTTTCTGTTTCTAGAGATGGGGACAAAAATTGAGTGATGGTGAGATGAGAAGTTAAGAATACCTGCTTAGAGAAAGTTTATGATTACTGGAAATTCTAGAGTGTGAAGAATTTTATTCTTTGTGGAATATGATAGGATATTTTTTACTTCGTTCCATATGTGCCAAAAGCTTAAAAATCTTCATTAGAAAGGACTATGAAGCAGGATGAGCTATGAAGCAAATTTAGAAACCAAAATTAATGACAAGTTGCTCACAAACCCCTCACCTGTCTACCGTCTTTTCTAAGCGATCACATGTTCTCCGTGGGAGCATATGCATGGGGTGTATGTCTTTTTCTCTCTGTGTACTTTATTTGGTGTGTTTTTCGCTCCCCGTACTTTATTTGAAAACCTGTCTGGAAGGGATATTGGAATAGCAATGAGGAAGGAGCTGCCAGGTTTGGTGATTCATTTCTATATAGCCTGAGGCCATTTTTATTCCCAGGAGCCCACGCAGAAATCATCATCTATGGCTGTTTCCTCATCTCTGTGCATCCCTGCCTCCAGGAAACAGAGTCAGGGAGGACTCAGTGAAATCTTAGGGACATGTAAGAGTATAAGGAATGCAGAGGGTCTCCTCCCCACCTGCAAATATCTCCCCTCCCCTCAAAGAAAACTATCTTGAGAAAACAGTCAGGTATTATAGGGTTTGTGAAAACTCATAATCCTGAAACCTTTTATAGCCAAGGTTCCCCAATAAATACTGAAAGACATTGGCAAGGCAGCTTGTGGTTATACAGCTGGAAGATGGAGAGAACTGTAAACACACAGACTAAAGAGAAAACTTCCTTGGCTGGCCTGAGGGGAGGGAAGAATTATCTCATCTGCTTGTTCTGGGGAACAATGCATTGGCTACCATCTGGAAGCTGAACTGGTGAGATCTGACAACGCATTACCAGGAACAAGAAGACACGATGGTAGGCAGAGCTCTTACCCTCTGGAATCATGCTTTCCAAACAGAAGAGGCATCTACTTTTAAGTGAAAAGTGCCCCTCCCACCTAAGTTCTTGATCGTTAGATGAACTATAAGGAACATCCATGCATTGACAGCTTATGTCCCTGCATTTTAATTTGAGTTCTAACAAGGAATCACTGTGAACCATGGCCAGGTGGGAAGAACATGGGAAATGGGTTCTGACTCTCAGATCCTAGAGAAGTTGGAGATCTTCTACCCCTCAGCTTTCTCAGTTCCAAAGTGAGCAGGTGAGACTGGATGAGTTGTAGAGCCCCACAGAGTTGAGCTCATCTATGTGTGTGACTTGCCATCTGGAAGAGTCAGGTAAGGACTAAGAAGGAGCCAGACCTCAGGATGCTGAGCATTGTGTGTCTGTCCCACAGGATCCCCTCCCCTCCCCTCTCTAATCTTCTGCCCTAGAAGGGCAGACCCTAGAGTATCCCCAATAATTCCTGCTGGTGTCCATGCCTGTGTATTATTGATAGGTGTCACCTGTGACTTGCCTGTAACCAAGAGAAAATGGCAAACTGGAGCTGGAGGCTCTCCCTTGCTGGCTTTGGAGAAGCAAGCAGCCACATAGTGAGAGGGCCCAGGGAGGCCACATGGCAGGGAACTCTAGGAGCTGAGAGTGGACACTGACTGACATCCAGCAAGAAAACAGGACCTCGGTCCTACAACTGCCGGAATATAACTCAGCCAACAACCTCAAGGTAGTGAATATTTCCCCAGTTGAGACTTTGATGAGAGGCCAGCCCTGGATTGCAGCATGATGAGACCCCAAAGGAGAGGACACAGCTAATCTGTACCGGGGCTTGTGAGTTACAGAAACTATGACATGACAAATGTTTTGTGACTTAACAAACTTTTCCCTAAGTTGCTAACATTGTGTTTATTTATTATGCAGCAAAAAGTTCTAATACATCTGCCTTTCTCTGTGCCTTGTTTGGAACGGGTTCCCTTCCCTCTGACTTCCAGAGGAACCCAACTTCCATTGGGTTCAGTCAGTGGAAGCACTAGGAGATCAGAGGGTGAGAAGTGAAGGAAGTTTGGGAATTCAAACTCCTTTCCGTCTGTACAAGCAGCCCTCTCCATATGGTCGCCCTCTTTGGAGTTAGGAAACTGTTTTCTTCCTTTGCTCTGCCAGGCTCTCCTGGCTGTTGCTACTGCCCCGAGAATACCTGACCATTCCTTGTGCTTTATCTGTACCTTCACCACACTTTTTGCAAAGATTCCCTTTATTAACCTTTCCACAAATAACCCAGATAGATGAGTCACCTGCTTCCTGATGGGTCCTGACCAACACAAGGCTTCAAGGAGACATATCACATGAGCTCCTTTCCTGCCCCCAACAGATGGAAAGAGGAAAATGAAATTAAACATCCACCACAGGCAGACTTTGTGCGCATAGATTGGTGGATAATTATTAAATTACTTTTTGCACAACCTTGAAAAAAATTGACTTGGGATTTGAAACGTAGATGCCGATGCCTTCTATTAATAGAGGTCAAATTTGGCCATTTCTGCAAGAAAATTAATGAGATACAAATTTCTAAATTAAGACCACATTTTTATGTGTATAGTAAAAACTGAGCACAGAAGAGGAAAAGGGCTTTATGGACTTTGTTGATTTGGGATGAAATAAGCTTATTCCATGCTTGCTGCTGTGGTGGAATGTCTCACATGGTATGATCTTTGTCACAGACGTCACTTATTGGGCATCGAACATGTACACATTGTGTGGTGCTCAGTGCCTGCCCTGTACTCACTGAGCCTTGCAGAAAGGAGGTGGTTGAGCTCCTTTGTCCAAATTCACCGACAGACTGGTTGGCAGACCTCTGTTTAAACCTGGCTGGCGGACTCCCACTTTGTGTTCAGTACCAATGAACCAATTCACATTATTACACAGTTCACCCAAAGAAAGGGAGGGTTTAGATTAGGCCTTGGATTGTGAAATGGGAGACTATTATTTATTCATAAAGGCAGTGATTTCAATCTCAATGAAAGCTACTTGAAACAGATAATGTGCCTTTTATATAGACACATAAATAGGTCCCTGTTCAGGAATATACCATCATTCTTTCCTGTTGTCTGTGATAAGCTGAGATGTATTTTCAGGCCTGACATGTGCTGTAAGAAGCATGCATTAGCACACTTTGTGTCTTTTTATCATGGTGCCTATTGACTCAAGGAGAAAATGTTGCCTATTAAGTTTTACATTAACTAGAAACCCAATCACTCATTAAGAAATGATTAACTTAATCCCAGCACTTTTGGAGGCTGAGGCGGGCAGATCACGAGGTCAGGAGCTTGAGACCAGCCTGACCAACATGGTGAAACCCTGTCTCTACTAAAAATACAAAAAGTAGCCTGGCATGGTGATGTGGACCTGTAATCCTAGCTAATTGGGAGGCTGAGGCAGGAGAACAGCTTGAACCCGGGAGGTGGAGGTTGCAGTGAATCGAGATTGCACCACTGCACTCCAGTTTGGGCAACACAGTGAGACTCCATCTCAGGGAAAAAAAAAAAAAAAAAAAGATTAAATTTGACATTGCCTCCAATGGCAGAGGGTGCACTGCTGTTGCTGTTCTTGCTACTGTTTTTATTTTTCCTAATTGTTCATTTAAAAACAACTTATGAGACAAAGCCTTTGGCTTCTGTTATGTGGAGGCTGAGACAGATGCAGCCCATGGCAACATCTCACCACAAACACACAAATTTTAGGACATGGGCTTATCTGTGGTAGTCAACAGTTTATCCTGGAGTCATTCTCAAACCACGAGAGGATGTGAAAGGAGTAGATATGTTGTCTTTCCTCCATTATGCTCCTCCCCCGCCTCAAGTGTCCCCAAGGGATTAGGCTCAATGACATGGGTGTCATTTTTTGGGGATGAGCTGTCATTCTTACATGAGCATCTGTCCCAACACGTAACAAATAGCTTGTGTGGTTCAGTTTTCTGGGATGTGGGTAGCTGACACAAGGCTTCCAGAGGACCTGGGCCAGGATATTTAGGGACCAGATGTTTTCCCAGAACTCTGGGGGCAAGGACCACAAGTATGGGCTTCCCTGCAGTGCAGCTGGAGGTAGGAGGTAGGCTAGTCTAGGTTAACTTACCACAGATCGATCCATCAAATGGAAAATTCATCATGTTTCCTGACTCTACCAAAGTCCTACAAAGCTTTTTTCACTCAACCATTTACGACGATAACAGGAACTCATGTTGGAAGTGTTGGTAAAGACCAGTAGGCTATGGATGTTAGGGCACAGAGTGTGTGGGCATAGGCATTTCTTCCTTAAATCCAATTTTCACATCTCTGTCCTAACCTCTGGCCCTGCTTCCCCTCTCTGTTTCTCAGTTCTCTCTCAGTTTTCCCTCTTTCTGTCCTTTATCTGCCTCATTCCCTGTCTCACCCTAGGAATCTCCTTTTCCTGTGTGGCCCGTTAATCCCCAAGGCGGGTAATATAGGCATCCTGATCCCTCGTAGGTCTCCTTCTTATAAATCTACTTTAGAAAAATATGTAATTCAGCCTCTGTGCTAACATCCATCCCTGGGTCTGAGGATAATTAAAAAAGAGCCTCCTTGTTACCTTGTAAATCACACTTGGAAAAGGATTATTTGATCTATGATCTTGCTAAAATCATGAATGACAAGCAGATGTACCAAATGGAGTAGTCATATTATTAGAAAAAATTATCTATATCAATTGTGAAGAAATACTGTATAATTATTTTTCTTGTTAAAAACCGATTAAATAGAGTGCTTTGGGCTCCAAGGAAGAGAAACATGATTGATATTGGATTGAGCAATAAGGGATTTCATTGGTTCGCAGCACAGGAAGTGGCATGGTCGGTTGGAATTCATGTACAATTTCATCAAGGGACCTCTCTTGGCTCTTCTCAGTCTGGATTCTTCCCCTTTGTTTTCAGATGGCTGCAGCAACAGCCAGGGTCCCCAGCTTTCCAATATATTCAGAGCAACAGCCAGGGTCCCCAGCTTTCCAATATATTCAGAGCAACAGCCAGGGTCCCCAGCTTTCCAATATATTGAGAGCAATAGCCAGGGTCCCCAGCTTTCCAATATATTCAGAGTTCCATCTTAATAGTAAGAAACTTTCCATCCTGCAGGTGAACACAACCTAAATTACCTGTTCCCTGGTGCTGTCCATCTTCCTGTCTCAGTGCATTCAAGGTTGGGATTTTAGATACAAAGACACTTTTCATTGGGCTCTGCTGTTCCATTCAGACCCATGCCTCTCCACACCCTCTCCCTGTGCTCTGTTCCTCACACACACCATGCCCACCGGCACCCTTTACTCAAATTCTACTGTGTCCTAAATTCCCAAGGGCTTCTACTCATCACTGTAAGCAACACAAAACAAACACAGCAAACAATCCTAGCACCAAGCTGATTTGGATGCTTTAAAGTGTAGGTACCTCACCCAATAATTTGCTGCCACACTTATTCTTATTCTAGTGGCTTTTACTATTTATATTCTGTACTATGCATTGAGCATGTATTACGTTAAATTGTAGCACTTTTGTATCCTAAAGTAAGTGTGTGTGTGTGTGTGTGTGTGTATTCTGTAGGGTTTTCTATGTACAAGATCATGTAATCTATAAGTAGAGATAGATTTGCTTCTTCCATTCTATCTTGATGCATTTTATTCCTATGATTTTCTTTCCCAATTGCCCTGGTTAGCCCTCCAGTACATTGTGAGGTGGACGTGGCGAGAGGGGACATCTGCGACTTGTTCCCATTTTTAGATTTAGGTTTTTCGTAGAGTCTCTTTTTCAAGATGAGGAAGTTACTTTCAGTTCTTACTATTGCATCTTTTGAATCTCAACGAGATTGTGTTAAATCATTTTTATGTATCTATTGGGATGAATATATGGATTATGTCCTTATTCTATTCTTATTATTTCTTAAATTGACTTTTCAGATGTTATACCAAACTCGCATTTCTGAAGAAACTGCACTTCATTATCATCTTTTTATATATTTCTGGATTCATTTTGCTACTATTTTGTTGAGGTTCTTTGCATTTATATTCATGAGACATTGGTCTGTAGCTTCCATTTCTTATGATGTCTTTGTTTTGTTTTCATATTAGAGTAATACTGGTCTCATATAATGAGATGGAACGAGCCCTCTTATTTTGGAAAGAGTTTGTGAAAGATGGGGATTAATTCATCTTTGAGTGTTTGGTGAAATTCACCAGTGAAGCCATCTAGACATGATCTTTTCTTTGTGGGGTATTTTAAATTACTTATTCTGTATCTGTTGTAAATTTATTTCATTTTCTCTTTTTTCTTGAGTCAGTTTTGTAAGTTAACTCTTTCTAAGAATTTGTTCATTTTATAGGCTACCCTTTTTTTTTGCCAGAGACTTCTTCATACTACTACTTCCTTATAATCTCTGTTTCTCTAAAATTTTATTTATTTAACTAAAATATTTTAGAGACAGAGTTTTTGCTGTGTTTCCCAGGCTGGCTTTGACGTCCTGGGCTTAAGTGATCTTTGTACCTCAGCCTCCTGTGTAGCTGGGTCTACAGGTACCTGCCACTTAGCCTACTCTCTGTTTTTGCTTTTTAAAGAAAAGTCTGTAAAGTCGGTAAGGATGTCCTCTCTTTTATTCTTAATGTTATTATTTTGAGTCTGTCTTCTTTATTCTTGATCAGTCTTGCTAAAGAATGGTTAACTTTGATCTTTTCAAAGGTGCAGTTGTTGATAGTGTCGATTTTCTCTACTGTTTTTATGCCCTCTGTTTCATTTAAACCCAATCACATATTTATTATTTCCCTCCTATGTTTGCTTTGGGTTTAGTTTGTTCTTCTTTTTATGGTTTCCTAAGGTTGAAAGTTAACCTGTTGATTTTACCTCTTTCTTACTTTAAAATTTTTTGTTATGTATATTTAAGGCATACAACATGAGGTTTTGACATAATATAGTAAAAATGATTGCTACCAACAAGCAAATGAACATATCCATCACAAACACAAGGTTACCTCTTTTTGGTCTATGTGGGCGTGTAGTAAAAGCACCTAAAATGTACTTTCTTAGCAAATTTCCATTATGCAGTACAATATTATTGACTACAGTTCTCATGTTGTACATCAGATTTCTAGGCTTATTCATCCTGGAGAAACACAGCTTTATACACTTTGATTTATGTCTTTCCATTTTCTTGTGCTCCTGTAACCACCATTCTACTCTGTTTCTATGCATTTGACTCTTACTTTTTTAATATGCATTGACAGTTATAAAATTCTCTCTTGGCTGCATTTTATAAGTTTTGGTAAATTTTTCTTTCATTGGCCATCCATTTCGAAGTATTGTCCAATTTTATTTCTGATTTATTGTTCAATTTGTTGGTTATTTAAGAGTATGTTATTACTTGCCACATGTTTGTGAATTTACCAAATATTCTCCTGTTATTGATTTCTGATTAATTCCTTGTGGCAGGAAAACATATTTGTATAATTACAGTTCTTTTAAATTTATTGAGGCTTTTATGTAGACTAGCATATGGTTTATGCTGGAGAATATCTCATATGTTCTTGAAGACAATATATATCTTGCTGCTATTGGGTGGAATGTTCTGTCAATGTTTGCCAGCTCCATTTGTTTTTTAATGTTGTTCAGGTCCTCTACGGTGTTGTCTTTCTTTGCTGATCTTATGTTTAGCTATTATAGCTATTATTGAAAGTGGATTACTGGAGTCTCCATCTGTTGTTAAATTGTCCATGCCGTTCTTCAATTCTGTCAGGTTTTTCTCTCTTGTATTTTGGGATTGTACTGTTAAGTGCACATATATTTGTAATTGTTAGATCTTCAGTCAATCAATCTTGACTGATTATTTTTTCTTTTTTTGACAACTGTCATTTAGTTTTTATTTCATAATCATAAACTTAACTCTGCAATCCAGCTAGGCATGGGAGGGAACAAGGAAAACATGGAACCCGAAGGGAACTACAGTGAGAACACAAAGATTCTAGGATACTGCGAGCAAATGGGGTGGAGGGGTGCTCTCCTGAGCTCCTGAAGGAATGATCTGTGGTGAAGATAAAACACAAGTCAAACTTATTCGAGTTGTCCACAGTCAGCAATGGTGATCTCCTTGCTGGTCTTGCCATTCCTGGACCCAAAGCACTCCATGGCCTCCACAATCTTCATACCTTCTTTCATCGTGCCAAAGAGCACATGTTTGCCATTCAACCACTCACTCTTGGCAGTGCAGATGGAAAAATGGGAACCATTTGTGTTGGGTCCAGCATTTGCCATGGACAAGATGCCAGGACCTGTGTGCTTTAGGATGAGGTTCTTATCAAATTTCTCCCCGTAGACGAATTTGCCACCAGTGCCATTATGGCACGTGAAGTCTCCACTCTGACACAAACCCTGGGATTATTCTGTGAAAGCAGGAACCCTTATAACCAAATCCTTTCTCTCCAGTGCTCACAGCACGAAAATTTTCTGCTGTCTTTGGAAGTTTGTCTGCAAACAGCTCGAAGGAGACATGGCCCGAGGGCTTGCTGTCAACGGCAATGTCGAAGGACATGGTGGGGTTGACCATGGCTGATAGTACAGGGCTACTGGCAGCGGCGGCATCTAAAAAGTCTTTAGTAACATTTTTGTTGAAGTCTATTTTGCCTGTTGTTATTATAGACATTTCAACTTTCTTTGCTTATTGTTGGCATGTTACATTATGTCTCATACTTTTACTTTCAATCTGTTTATTTCTGTTAATCTAAAGTGTGTCTCTTGTAGAAAAAATATGCATAGGCATTGCTTTCATTTTTTATGCATTATGTAAAACTGTTTTTTAATTAGGGTGTTTCATTAATTTGCATTTGATGTCATTACTGACAAGGTAAAATTTACTTTTGTCATTTTGCTATGTGTTTTTTGTGTGTCTTATTTCTTTGTTTTTCCATTGCTGCCTTACTGACTTCTTTTGTCTTAAGTAAAAATTTTCTAGTGTAGCATTTCAATTCCCTTTTTGTTTCTTTTATTATGAGTTTTGAGTTAGTCTTAATGGTCACCCTGGATATTACAATTAACATCTTAATTTGTAGCAAACTAACCTGAATTAATACTAACTTAATTCACTCGTATATCGACACTTTGCTCCTGAATGACTCCATTTCTTCTCTACTGCTTAGTGCTATTATTGTTCTACAATCACATCTTTATGCAGTCTAAATTAATCAACACAACATTCTAATAACTGCTTCACACTGCTGTCTTTTACATCAGACAGGAGAAGAATTACAGAAAAATACATTTACTTCTTTCTTTCTGACTTGCATGACTTTTATTTCTTTCTCTTGTCCAATTGCTCTGGCTAGAACTTCCAGTATACGTTGAATGAAAGTGGCAAGAGTTAACATCTTTGTCTTGTTCCTGGCCTTAGAAGAAAAGCTGCTGGGTTTTCAGTATAGAGTAGGATGTTGGATGTGGCTATGACCTTTATCGTGTTGAGGTATATTCTTTCTGTACCTAATTTTTTGAGTGCTTTTTTTTTTAATCCAGGAAGGATGTTGAATTTCATTAAAAAATTTTTCTGTATCTTAGATGATCATATAATTTTTTTGAGACAGAGTTTTTTTTAACTCTTGATGGTTTGATGTGTTAGGATATGGATCTCCTTGAATTTATGTTACTTGGAGTTATTGAGCTTTTTAGACACATCCATTAATGTTTGTCATTATATTAGTCATTATGTTCTTTTAATTTGATATATCAAATTTATTCATTTGCTCATGGTAAACTATCCTTGCATCCCAATGATAAATCCTATCTGATCATGGTGTATGATCCTTTTAATGTGTTGTTGAACTTGGTTTGCTAGTATTTTGTTGAGGATTTTCTGCATTTTGAATCTCACTTTTGGGTGTTTATCCAAACAAAATAAAATCAGGATCTCAAAGAGATGTCTGCACTCCCCAGTTCATTGAAGCACTACTCACAATAGCCCAGATAGGGAAACAGCCTAAGCATCAGTTGATGGATGAATTGATAAAGCACATGTGATGTGTATGGAATATACATTCTGTTCAGCCTTAATAAGGAAAGAAATTCTGCCATTTGTGACAGCACAGATAAACATGGAGGATATTATGCTCAGTAAAATAAAGCAGACACAGAAAGACAAATACTTCATGATCTCACTTCTATGTGAAAAAGTCGAACTCATGTAATAGAATAGAATGGTGTTGTCAGGGCCTGGGGGTGGTAGAAATGGGGAGATGTTGGTCGAAGGGCATAAACTTGTAGTTATAAGATGAATAAGTTCTGGAGGCATAATGTACAGCTGGGTGACTATAGTTAATAATAATGTATTGTCTACTTGAAATTTGCTGAGAGTAGATTCTCACTACACACTCACAAGAGACAACTCTGTGAGGTGGTGGATGTGCTGATTAGCTTGATTGTGATAAGCAATTCACAATGTATACATCTATCAAAACATCACACTGTACACCTTGAATGTACACAATTTTTGGTTTTCAATCATACCTCAATAAAGCTGAAAAATACATTTACGCTGTTCTTTATATTTACACATAAAATGTAGGTATTTTGCTGGTGCTCTTGTGTCCTTTGTGGACATTTGAGTGACTTTATAGTATCCTTTCAAAGTAGCCTGAATTACTCCCTTTAGTATTTCTTTGTAGGGCTAGTGACAAATTGTGTTTTTGTTTATCTGCAGATGTCTTAATTGTTTCCTGTTGTTTTGAAAAATATATTTTCTCAATGGAGAATTATTGATTTATAGTCTTATTTCCCCAGAACTTTGAATAAGGCATCCTGCTTCCCTCTAGCTGCCATGTCTTTTGATGATGAGACAGCTGTTAATCTTACTGAGGAAGCCTTGCCCATGAGGAGGTCTCTTTTTTCTCTTTCGAGATTCTCTTGATGGTTTGATGTGTTAGGATATGGATCTCCTTGAATTTATGTTACTTGGAGTTATTGAGCTTTTTAGACACATCCATTAATGTTTGTCATTATATTAGAAAGATTCTGGCCACTATTCCTTCAAATATTTTTTCTGCACTCCTATCTATCCACCCCCTTGCTGGGATTCTGATTATGTGTATCACACCTGGTGGATGATGTTCCACAGGTCTCTGACACTCTGTCCCTTCTTCTTCATTCTTTCTCTTTCTCTTCCTTAGATTGTATAATCTCATTTGATCTATCTTCAAGTTCACCAATTTTTTCTTCTCCAGCTCAATCTGTTGTTGAGGTCCTCTAATGATTATTCTATTTCAGTTGTTGTACTTTCAAATTCCAGAATTTGTATTCAGTATTTCATTATAATATCCCTCTTCATTGATAATCTCTATAATATCTCTCTTCATTAATAATCTCTATTTGATGAGCCTATTGTCATATTTTTCTTCTATTGTTTACACATGGTTTCCTTCAGTTTCCTGACCACAGTTGTAATAGCTTATTTCAAGGTTTTTTTTTTTTTTTTTTTAAGAAACCTCAGCGGCCGGGCGCGGTGGCTCAAGCCTGTAATCCCAGCACTTTGGGAGGCCGAGACGGGCGGATCACGAGGTCAGGAGATCGAGACCATCCTGGCTAACACGCTGAAATCCCGTCTCTACTAAAAAATACAAAAAACTAGCCGGGCGAGGTGGCGGGCGCCTGTAGTCCCAGCTACTCGGGAGGCTGAGGCAGGAGAATGGCGGGAACCCGGGAGGCGGAGCTTGCAGTGAGCTGAGATCCGGCCACTGCACTCCAGCCTGGGCGACAGAGCGAGACTCGGCCTCAAAAAAAAAAAAAAAAAAAAAAAGAAACCTCAGCATCCTAATAGAAAGTATCTGTTGACTGCTCTCCTGCTCTCCCCATCCCCGTTGGTGGCCCATACTGTCCTGTTTCCTTGTATGTTTCATATAGTTTTGTTGAAAGTGGGACATTTTAGTGCAAGGTGGCAGCTTTGGAGATCAGATCCCTCTCTCTCCCACTCCAGAAAACCGTTTGTTGTTGCTGCTGTTCTCGTTTTGTTTCTATTATTGCTGTTTGTTTATTAAGTAACTTTCCTGCACTACTTCTGTGGAGTCTGAATTCTCTGTAGTGTGCAAGCAGCGAACTCTTTGCTCAGTTACCTTAGTGGTCAGGCAATAATTGAACAGAGGTGTCCTTAAATTCCTTGAACTGATAAGCCTTTGCTCCTCTGCGGAGGCACCCTGTGCGATTGCTGAGGCACACTGGCAACATGAAGACAGCCTGTAACGGCTTGTGCGGGTCCTCAAGGGTAGCTGCAGGTGAGAGCCCAGGGGTTGGTCAGGTCTCCCCTGGGTGTGCTCACAGTGCCCCCACAGAAGCCCTTCCTGGACCCCAGGAATATGTCACAGCTCCTCAATCCCCTTCATCCTCGGCCCCACGCTGGGCCTTTTGCTCCCTGTGTCTCCCTTTTAATGATTCGGCCAGGATCTCATTTGCCCCACCTAGCATTGCAGCCTCGGGCAGCTGTGATATTTAAGCACATGTCATTCATGGTTTGAGAAATGGCTTGTGAATGGGATTTTTCCACAGACCTGTGAGACAGGCCAATTAGTGACAGAACTCTGAGGATGGGACTTTTTGAGACACTCCAAATACAATTTCCCCCTTTCCGATGGGTCCACGGCAGCTGGTTTTCACAGGTACCGTGGCTGTGAGGCTTTCCAGGCCCCATGAGCTGGGCGAGCAGAATAACATGTGGCAGGTTATGTCGCCGCCAGCCCCACTGTTCTGACTGAGGTGCAATGTTCTCCTAGATAAATTCTCTTTCAATTGTTGCAAACATGGTTAATTTCCAGAGCGCTACGAGAGTTTATTCGGACAATTTTTGAGAGTACTTTTGTTGCTTTATGGAAGGACTGATTTACAGCAGCTCTCAGTGAGCCGTTCCAGAATTCCTGCTTTTTTTTTTAACCTCATTTCTCCAATAGCACAGTGTCATGGGTGCCCGACCAGTGCCATGCACGCTCCTGTGACTGAGGGAACTGTGGTGTCTCAGCGTGTGCTCAACATCACCAGCTGGTAAACGATTGGCTCTCATATCTGCCTGTCCATGCTCTTTAAAATGTACTATTTGGCCGGGCGCAGTGCTCACACCTGTAACCTCAGCACTTTGGGAGGCTGAGGCAGGTGGATCACCTGAGGTCAGGAGTTTGAGACCAGCCTGACCAAGATGGAGAAACCCCATCTCTACTAAAAATACAAAAATTAGCTGGGCGTGGTGGCAGCCACCTGTAATCCCAGCTACTCGGGGGGGCTGAGGCAGGAAAATTGCTTGAATCCGGGAGGTGGAGGTTGCAGTGAGCTGAGATGGCGCCACTGCACTCCAGCCTGGGCGACAAGAGCAAAACTCCGTCTCAAAAACAAACAAACAAAAAATGTGTGATCTGCCCTTCACAGACCAAGAGAGTCCTGTGTCCTTCACCCATGAGCTGCTCATATCCCTTCAGGTCCCCGATTCACTTTTGGCTGCTTTACTGGGCTAGATCCAGCCCGTGACTGTCAATCATGGAGAATCCCAGAAGCAACGGCACTGGCTCCTCCTCCAATTTATGTATCTGTTCTAGCTGGTTCTAGTATTCTGGGTAACTTCTTCCTGCTTTTTTTTTTTTTTCCATTTTTTCCTGTTTCTTTACCAATTATTGGAAATGATGAGGTCAGCATTGTGGTACAGCCATGCCTGCAGCTAAAGTCATGGAAATATTATCCATATTTTATCTAGTAAACACATATTTCATTTCACTCCTGACCTTTCCTTCCCGGGGAACAAAGTCTTAGCAATGCCATACTGCATATTCAGCAGAGTTCCGAGCTGTCCTCAAAGGCTATTTGCTTCCAACTAATAAAAATCCTGAAACTAACGCTATTTATCTGCGTCATTCTCCAAGGAGGTTGCTATGCCTCTGCCTGTAGGTTATTCCCCTGCACCCTAGCTGGCCAGCTTTTTTATGACGTGGCAAGACAGGAGGCTCTCACATCTGTGGGTTTCAGGTTTGTGGATTCAGCTCTCAGTGAGCAGGCCTGAAGCTCCCTGACAAGGAGTGACAGTGATTCTGCTGAGCCCAGGGGAGAACCACAGTGGGCATGGGCTACAGGTTGGAAGGGATTCCTTTGGATCCGGTGGGGGCTGGCCGACCTCAGGCCCACAGGCCAGCTTGGCTGTGCTGCCCTCTGCTTGTGGTCAGGTGTGCCCCACTTTGCTGGTGCTAAGTGTCCTTGCACCACGGAGGAGACAACTACACTGTGTTCAGCCATAGCTGTGAACCAGGAGATTTGTGGGGGTTTTGGCGCCATCCTTCTCAGCCACCAAAAGTCCCGCTTTCTGCAGGTGATCTGATCGGTGACAGGTGGTACTGTCCTGCCACACCTTTAGTAACGTGGTCTTACCTTGTTTAGCATTTGATCTCATGGGATCACCCCCCACCAAAACCAGCCTCATCTCTCATTTGGTGCTGCAGATCCAACTTCAGGCCCAAGGTCCATCTTTCAAGACTCTGCCTTTTATCGTAGGCTTCCGGGCCATATTGGAGCAACATCTGTCACCCAGTGGGCAGCGAATCCCGCATGCTTTGAGCCCTCTATAGGCCTGGCAAGCAGGGCTTCATAAGCCACTGATACACATTTCGGGTAGGTGAGTGCAGAATCCAGAACCCATCTGGTCGCAGAGACGGCCCTCCCTGTCAGCTCTAGGGCGAGTCTTCAGGCTGGTTAAGCACACAGGTATTTGAGGCCATCTCCAATCAGAAATATCAGGCATTTTAGTCAGGAGCCCTGTCTCCTCCTTTCCTGCCTCCCATTCTCTCTCCTTTCCTTCTTCCTTTCTCCCTCCTTCCTTCTCTCCATTCCCCTCTTCCTTCTTCTTTCCTTCTCTCCCTTCCTCTTCCTGCCTTCTCCTAGAATTTCTGATTCTGTGAGAGTAACTCTGCTAAATAATTGGGCACCAGGATGAATAGCAGAAGGACTGATTTTAAGGAGCTCCTAGTCTCATGGGAGAGACAAGCAGGCACACACTTGGTGGAGACGCAGTGGGATGGGGAGACCTGCTGTGGGGGTGGCCTGGGGTGACGTGGTCCCAGAAAGGGATCCCAGCTTACAGGCAGGGCCAGGGCATGTACAGCCCTGGGCAGGACCTCACCTCACAGAATCAATCCTGAAGAAGGAACACAGTCCATCACACAGGTGATGGGATAAGGAAGAATCAAAGGTGGGGAGGAGAGTGATGTCTCAAAGAAAAACAAGAATTTGTGTTCGGGGAAAAAGCAGGGTGATCCGGGGTGGGGCTTGTGGGGAGAGTGGCAAGGTGAGGCCTGAGAGGCGGGGCTGGCTGCCAGGAGACTTAGATACTGTGGAGCGTGTGTTTCCCTGGGAATCTGAGGGAGGTCTCTTCTGGGAGGTAGCCTGATGGGATTTGTATTTTAGAATGAGCACTCGTTGGCAGTCTGCAGGGTTATGGGGAAAGTCATCCAAACAGTTGCTGAAATCGTTAGGGGTTATGAGAGCACAGTGCTATGGGGGATACTGGACAAGGGTCTGTTCAGCACTGCATTTGTTTCCTGAACAGTGCCCTGGCTGACCTGGGAGCCTGCCTGGGCTTTGTGAGAGAGGACACGACAGGACAGGACAGGACAGTCTCTTGGTGAACTTTGCATTAGGATGCAGGGCAGAAGCCCAGCTGTCAGGGAAAGAGAGACTCATTAATTCAGGATATTCCCCTCCTGGTTGGAATGGCCTCCTTTCCCCTCCTCTCTGACCTGAGGAGCTGGTGTTACTCAGGCTCTGCTCTGGCCTCTCTGACAAGCCACAGCTTTTACAGGAGGGCTCTTCTCCAGGCAGATTGAGTTCTTTCTCTAGAAAACAGTACTTGAATTTAATTTTGAGTGCAAACATGACTGGTCCCTGCAGCTGAGGGATTGCAAAGGAGGAAAAGGGTCTCAGCATCTGCTCAAGTAAATACCTGCATTAGACAGAATAGACTACCCTGCAGAGGAACAGATTCAACCTGGCCACCTCTGTGGCTTCGTATCAAGGGCTTATTTCTCACTCATTTAAATTCGGATGCAATTTTCCGGGAAGCTGTGGCCCATGCAGACACAGAAATCCAGTTGGCTCCATCTCGTGGCTCGGCCATGACAACCCAGGGCCTCACTGTTGCAGCTGTGAGAGGGTGAGGGGGACTCAGGCTACTCTTCTGTGCCTCAGCCTGGACTGGCACATGGATGTTGGAATCACCTCTCCTCATGCTCCGCTGCACAGAAGTGGTCCCATGGTCCTCTCTCGTAGCACGGCTAGCAGGAGGTGTCTCTCCATGTGCCCAGGAGGAAGAGGAATTTCCATGTGGCCTAGCACAGAGGCCTTATGGCTCCACCGCAGGGTTCGCCATGGCCTTGTTCTTTGACTCACAAACTTGGCTCAGAATATCTGTGAGATTTGACACCACATCACTCCGGGCACATTTTAGGCTACGATTCTCTTCCTTCTGATTTCTTTTCAGTAGGAGCCTCTCTAGTTAGCATCTTCTAGGAATCTAAACAAATTTTGGTTTGCTAAGAACTCCCTTATTTTTTGAGTAGTGTTGAGATCTAAATAAGGCCCACTGAGGATCTTTTCCTTATTTTTAATTATTTTTCTTTATTTTCAAGTGATTTTGGACAGATAGGGGAAGGAGTTCACTCTCTTGTATAACTGCATTTGTACTTTGAGGATTGCTTGGTGCCTGTGCCCCACCAAATTCTAGAACTTCCTGGGTACACGGACCACATCCTTTTCGCTGACACAGTGCTTGGCACACAGAAGGCATCTGGTGTTTATCTGCCGAATGAACAACTATCTATGGCAAGAGACGTATGGAAAGAACCCCGAGACAGGCCACAGAGCAGTGCAGTCGGCTTCATGGCATTGATGCCTCAGGGCTTCACCGTTAAAACTGTGAACTCTTCCCATGCAAAGCGAGAATAGCACACAGGTAAACACGTGGTCATGTGAACAAAATCTTGAGGTCCAACTTAAAAATCATTAGAGTTGAAAAGGAGTGGCTCAATGAATAAAAAAAAATAGAGTTACCAATCCCACTATGGGGTATATATCCAAAGAAATGAAATCAGTATGGGAAGAGATGGCGGCACTCCCATATTGGTTGCAGCACCATTCACAGTACCCAAGATATACACTCAGCCGGCCAGGCACGGTGGCTCACACCTGAAGTCCCAGCACTTTGAGAGGCTGATGCGGGCAGATCACCTGAGTTCAGGGGTTTGAGATCAGCCTGGCCAACATAGTGAAACCCTGTCTCTACTAAAAATACAAAAAAAAAAAAAAAAAATTAACCAGGTGTGGTGGTGTGCGCCTGTGATTCCAGCTTCTCGGGAGGCTGAGGCAGGAGAATTGCTTGAACTTGGGAGTCGGAGGTTGCAGTAAGTCAAGATCACACCATTGCACTCCAGCCTGGATGACAGAGGAAGACTCCGTCTCAAAAACAAACAAACAAACAACAAACAAGCAAACAAACAGATATGCACTCAGCCTAACTGTCCATCAATGAGCGGGAGGAAAAAGAGAATGTGGTATAAACACATAACAAAACACTACTCAGCCTTAAAAAAGAAGGAAATCTTGCCATTTGTGACAACGTGGATGAACCTGGAGGACATTATGACAAGTGAAATCAGCCAGGCACAGACACGTGCTACACAACCTCATTTGTGTGTAGAATCTGGAAAAGATGAACTCATAGGAGCAGAGAATAGAATGGTGGTTGTCAAAGGCTAGGGGGAGATATTGGTGAAAGGGTACAACATTTTAGTCAGACTGGAGGGATAAGTTCAAAAGATCTACTGTCCATCGTGGTGACTGCAGTTAATAACAACATGTTGTATACTTGAAAGTTGCTACAAAGTAGGTTTTAAGTGTTCTCACCAAAAAAATTATATGTGAGTTGATAGATATGATAATTGGCTTGGTCTCGTCATTCCACAATGTATATATACTTCAAAATATCATGTTGTATACCATAAATATATACAATTTTTATTTGTTAATAAAAACACTACTACCATTTCTCCCCACACCTCCAAAAGGAAACAAAAGGAGTGGCCGCAAAGCACACTGACTTCAGGACACGGCTCTGAGTTGACCCCGTGCTGCATGTGGGTCATGTGACCTTAGGCCACTCAATGAATCGCTTTTTGCTTAGCTTTCCTGTCTGTTCAGCGGGTGGACAAACTTAGTCTCTGGTTTCTGCATATCCCACAAGTGTGTTCTGAAGATCAAACCCGCTGCCTGTGGTAAGGCAAGTTCCTTTACAACCTTAGCATCTCTGCAAGTATCCAGGGCATTGCAGGCGCCCCTACTCTGTGGAAATCCATCAGTACTTGTGGGAGTATCTTGTTGCTAGCTCAACCTACCACCTGTCTGAACTCGCTGCCCGAGTCAGGAAAGCACAAGTGGCGTTTCCACCAAACTAGATTGAACTAGAATTAACTGGCTTAGTTGTCGGCTTCGTTTCATTTCAGCTCAGGTGAATGAAGCTTTTAATGACATCAATTCTTATAGTCTTAATGTCCCCCACGGGCACTCAAAGAGTATTATTATTCCAAACAGAACCATTTAGTATGAGAAATAGAATTAGTGGCATTTTAGAATTATGAGGAATCGCCAGCATTGGAAGATACTGAAAGGAAGTCAAGATAAAACCAGGCAGAGGGTCTCGAATCGTCTGGGGAGGAACAGAGATTTCTGATGCTCTGAGGAGTGTCCCAGCACCAAGACTAGGAGGCAGCTGGAAGGAGGGAGTTGGTGGCACCGTGAATAGAACCTGAACTGGGGTCCCCAAGTCCTAATAGTTGTGAACTAGATCACGTGTGGCCCTCCTCAAGCAGGCCTGAATGTGCACTGTGTCACTTAGCTGGGGCCTGAGCAACAGGTTCTGGATCTGGCCATGGAAAGAGAAGTCCAAGCACCTGTAGAGATGGTCTGAATTTTCCTCCCACTTAGGATGCAGCTTTCTACCTCTTCTGCAGGTCCTGAGTGCACAGGCAGCTCTGCCAATCCACTGGGGGCTCTGGAACACACCTTGTGCTTTAGCACCTGCACCCTCGCTGTGAGGATCTATGGGCACTTCCCTTCCCTTAAGGCCCAGTTTAGCCATCCCACTCCGGGAAATGCTTCCCCCAGCCCACTAAGGAGAAACCACCAACCACTGTTGTCATCTCCCAAAGGAGAACATCAAGTCTCAAAGAGATCAAGACTCTTGCTCTCAAAGCTCCTTTATTCACACTGCACAAACTCAAGTGGATGCTGAAAGCTCTAGAAGTTTTTAAAAATTTCAATGGCACTAGGGGTACAAGCTAAATTGAATTGTGCAGCGGTAAAGTCTGGGCATTCAGTGTACCTGTCACCTGAAGAGTGTTTATTGTATCAAATAAGTCCTTTTCTGCTCCTTGTCGCCCTCCCACACTTCCCCCTTTGAATCTCCAATGTCCATTATACCACTCTGTATGGCATTGGGTACCTATAGGTTAGCTCCCCCTTACAAGCAAGAACATGTAGTATTTGGTTTTCTGTTCTTCAGTTACTTCACTTAGGATAATGATCTCTGGTTCCATCCAAGTTGCCACACAAAACATTATTTTGTTCTTCTCTATGGCTGAGTAGTATTCCATTGTGTGTGTGTAATACACACACACACTCCCCCCCTCAACATTTTCTTTATCTTCTCATCTGCAATTGTGAATTATGCTGCAATAAACATACAAGTCCGGGTGTCTCTTTGATATAATAGCCTTTTTTTCTTTTGGGTGGGTACCCAGTAGTGGGATTGCTGAATCCAATGGTAGTTCTACTTTTAGATCTTTGAAAAATCTCCACACTGTTTTCCATAGAGGTTGTACTAGTTTACATTCCCGACAACAGTGTATAAGCATTCCCTCTTCATCCACACCAACATCTGCTGGTTTTTGACTTTTTAATAAGACCATTCTGACTGGGGTAAGATGATATTTAACTTTATCTTAATTTGCATTTCCCTGATGATTAGTGATGCTGAGCGTTTTTTTCATACGATTGTCGTCCGCTTGTATATCTTCTTTTGAAAAACGTATGCTCATGTTGATTGTGATTATTCAGTTTTTTTCTTGCTGATTTGACTTCCTTATAGATTCTGGATATAAATCCTTTGTCAAATATGTAATTTGTGAATATTTTCTGCCATTCTATAGGTTGTCTACTCGGTTGATTATTTCTTTTGCTGTGCAAAATGTTTTAGCTTAATTGTCTCATTTATTTATTTTGTTGTTGTTGCATTTGCTTTTTGGGTATTAGTCATAAATTCTTTGCATAGGCCAATGTCCAGAAGAGTTCTTCCTAGATTTTCTTCTAGGATTTTTATGGTTTCAGGTCTTACATTGCAGTCTTTAAGCCATCTTGAGTTGACGTTTGTATATGGTGAGAGGTAGGAATGCAGCTTCATTCTGCATGTGGCTATCTAGTTTTCCCAGCACCATGTGTTCAGTGGGGTGTCCTTTCTGTAGTGTATGCTTTTGTCTGCTTAAAATCTATAATTTTTCTGAGTCTTGCCTATAGACCTGTGTCATGTGAGCCTCTTGCATTCCTTTGGAAGGGGGTCTCACACTGTTCTTGTACCAGCTGTGCTCTTCCTATGGTACAAGGAGCCTGTCGGCCAAAGAAATTCGTCTGCTTGGAATGAAGGCATCCTTCCTTCTAGACAAAGACTCCTTTCCTGACCTAGGCGAGCCTCTGGCTTGGACCTGTCCTCCTGAAGGTTGCCTCTGACACCAAAGTGTGCAAGTGTGCACCTGATCCCTGACTGGGGCAGGAGTTGAGTGATGCAGAGGGTGTGAGTGGAGCTTGGACAGGCAGATTCAAGTGTCTTCCCTGCAGGAGCCCAGCCCCATGATGCAGGACAGTGCCGGTGTGGGGAGAGGATCAGTCAAGTTGAGCCTCAGGGCAGACGAGACCAATCGCTGGTGTTCACCCTGCTGCTCTCTTCTGGCTCAGATCTCTGAGGAGTCCAAGAATTTTAAATTTGAATCTCATATTCCAGGTTGTTATGAAGGAATACTCGTTAAAGACGAAAGGTAGAACATAAATTGCTCAGCAATTTATTAACTTGACTTAGCATTTTAAACTATTTGGACATATGGTTCCTGAACCTCCCTGTGTGCTTGCCCTGAACCCTACAAATGTCAGGATGCCTGTTTCTAACACAAAACACCATCTCTCAGGGAATGATGGCTCTATCTTGTGCATCTTAAGAGGCCTCCATCTATTAACCTCTTAGGCCCATGAGCAAAGGCGCACATGGCCTAATTCATTGTGCATTCCAGCACCTGGCCCTGGGGACAGCCGTATGCTGTTCTGACTGAATGGATCCAGGCCTGGAGGGTCCACAGAGCAGGCGCTTTTTGTTCTCTACTTTTGAAGAACAATGAACAAAGAATGGAGCTATTAGATGTTTGCTCAAAACCCTAGGAAACAAAATGGCTCTGTATGGGAAGAATGAAAGGGCCTGAGTTTGTAGAAGGCTCTTGACTTAGGCAGAGCATGACTTCAGGGAGGGACAGCCCACAGGGGAGGAGGCTGCTATGGACAGTCTTCCGTGAGAGCCCCTCCGCTGTCACAGAGCACCCCTGAGTGTGGTAGAACTTACTGAAGCAATTGTGGCTATGGGGAGACTCCCCCCGCTCAGTGGCCTTCGATTCCATCCTCCCTGCCTTCCTCACCCACTCTCTGGACTGCCCAGAAGATTCCTGATGACTCTCCCTCCCCATCTCCTCTGTCCACCTTTACCTGCCTGGCCCACCATCAGGGCTTCCCACAAAAGGAGCTCTTCCCATCAACCCTCCAGCTCCACCCTGCACAAAGGGAGCTCTTCCCATCAACCCTCCAGCTCCACCCTCCACAAAAGGAGCTCTTCCCATCAACCCTCCAGCTCCACCCTGCACAAAAGGAGCTCTTCCCATCAACCCTCCAGCTCCACCCTCCACAAAAGGAGCTCTTCCCATCAACACCATCAACAGCATGGCTGTGTTCTTTGTTAACAGATGCTCACTCACAGAACAGCAAGCACTGGAAGGCTCACTTGCGTGGGACTTCTTAGCAGTTCTTCCTGCCTGACTGTTCTTACATAAACCTTCTGTTTATTACATGTGATCACATATCTCTACCCTCTGTCATGTGTGTTGCTGGGAATATCCTATCAGGTCCCAAATTTTATTTCCACAGCAACTCTGTGAGATACACACTGTCATTACCTCTGTACTGCAGGCAAGAAAGCAGTCTCAGTCTCAGAAAGGTCACAGAACAGCGCTTTAAATCAGCTGGTAAATAAATAAATGGCAAGGGGCCGGGCGCGGTGGCTCACGCCTGTAATCCCAGCACTTTGGGAGGCCAAGGCGGGCAAATCATGAAGTCAGGAGATGGAGACCATCCTGGCTAACACAGTGAAACCCCATCTCTACTAAAAATACAAAAATTAGCTGGGCGTGGTGGCCGGCGCCTGTAGTCCCAGCTACTCAGGAGGCTGAGGCAAGAGAATTGCTTGAATGCAGGAGGTGGAAGTTGCAGTAAGCCGAGATCGCGCCACCGCACTCCAATCTGGCAACAGAGTGAGACTCCGTCTCAAATAAATAAGTAAGTAAGTAAATAAATAAATAAAATAAAATGGCAAGACCGGGCATCAGCTGAATCCACACGTTTAATTACTACCATACCTTGTCTGGCGCTCTGATGGAACTTTGCCTTTCCATCAGTTTTCCTGTTTTGACTCTCAGTGACTTCCTGAGGAGCAGGGGCTGGATGGAGCTGGTACCTCCAGGATCCTCGTGTTTATCCTCCTCCCTAGTATCACAGGAGCTCAGGATATTACTTGGATTATTTTGCTAACAACGAGTAGGTTAGAGGCATGTCTGATCATTTGACAAGGGGCAGAAGTCCCAGGACTCTTCGGCTGCTGTTCACACCGCTGTCACCCGCACACACTCAGAAGGACACGCTGTAGTGAGACTTGGTTCTGGGGATGCTGCTGTGATCTTCCAGGGCCGTGTAGATTGGTGGAGCACATGCATGTGCCATTAAACACACAAAGGGACACTCATGTCCATTTGAAAGAAAGGCTATTGCCTCTGCATCACACAGACATGGATTTGACAGGGCTTGGCTCTGCCCCTTAACAGCTGTTTGACGGGGAACAGGATTCTGAACATTTTTTGCATATTATCCTCTTAAGAGACTTCTAGAAAAACTGTTGATCAGGTACAGCTAATTTATTAAACCTAGTTGCAATAAGGGAGAGCACTTTCTTGACGAAGTCAGGGCAAAAAGAGGAAAATGGGGGAGGATTCAGGCTAGGGCTGATTGTGATCAGGCAGAGGGAAGGACAGAATAGCTTTGAATTGATGGCAAGTGGTGGCCCTGCAGTGAGCCTGGGTGGCAGAGCTAAGTAACGTGTTTTAGCCGCTGACAGTCCTGCCTCCCAGGAGTCTGTATGTCCTGGAGCAAGTTCCTGAGCGACTTCTGCTTTTTTATTTTATTTTATTTATTTATTTTTAGTATGATTTTTTAACAGAGGAACAGGGAAGGATGCTCAGCAGAGTTTAGACGGGGCTGGGAGTTACACTGTTTTCGGTTCCCACTTTCTAAAATGAGTCCCTAGCAGGGAGCCCTACACATGGTGGGCATGTGGCCCAGTGCCTATCACAGATAATCATAGTGACTGTGTCGTGTGTGATGGTGCAGGCAATGAAAGTAGGAAGTGGTGCAGTTTCATGCTGGAGCAGGTGTTAGTTTGGGAGTATGGTCCAAGCACATCTAGACTGGGAGATGCCATGAAGGGCAGCTCTTTCGTCTGGGAGATGTGATCTGGAGGAAGAATGCCGAGAGTCTTCATAGAGGGATTATTGGCCAAACAAGATTTTGAAGGAAGAGTGTGTCCGGTGGAAAAGAGGAGGAAAGACCTTCAAGATAGAAATGGCGGTTTACTCAAAAGCACTTGGTGGGATCTAGGATGCCACGGACTAGAATGGGAAAGGGTATTCTGACTAAAGCATAGCAGAGGAGTGAAGCAGGAATGTTGGCCTCCTCAGCACTCAGTAACAAGTTACTTCGCAGGAAATTGTTCCCTGGAGGTCACTGCTGTGGCCTGACATGCAGAGATGTAACCAAGGCGAGGTGAGAAGCCCATTTTTCCTTTTGCACCCAGGACAACGACAGCCTGGGTAAGTCTGTCCTTGAGTGTGCTGGACCTGAGAGCACTCCTTTCTTAGAGAACAGAACCCTAGAAGGGCAAGGGTAGGTTTGGGGGCAGAGAGGCTCAGTGTGTCTCCATCGGCCTGGGCAGATGCTGCAACTATGAAACAGCAGACTCTTCAGACAAAGGCATCCTCCAGGACGTGGTAATTTCGTGGTGGTCTTGATGTTGCTGTCTCCACGGGCCAACCCTGCGCTGGGACAGTTTCTTCCCCAGACTTGTACTTGCACCAAGTTAGGCGGGGGATTGGCATAAGCCTGAGAACATCAGTTTCTCCATCATATTTGTAATTGATGAAAGATTGCTGGGGCAGTGGAGATGACAAACCACCCATAACTCTCAGTGGTTCCTGACAGGGCAGGAATCCTCATATGTAATAGATGGCTAGGATTGCTTTCATTACTTTTTTGCAAATATGTAAAAAAGGGAAAGCATTTTCTAGCCAGGTCTAGAGGGAAAGGAAAAGAGGATGGACTATGAAAGCAGAGACCTTTTGACTTAGTATGGGGATTGAGAGAGGAGGGAGAACTCGTTACAGAATGGAGACCATGGGAGGGGATGCAGGAAACTCCTGTGATGAACACGTGCCTGGCTCAGTGGTGACAACAGGTACATGAGAAGGTTGTTAAGGACTGCAGTGGGTGGTCACCTCCTGTCCTGGTCAGACAGGCTCCTGACTCCGGAAGCATCAGCTGTGATGGGCCGTTCCCTGGGAACCCTCACCCTCCCTGCTGTTCTCAGGTTTCCTTCAATGGAGACACCAAGAAGCCCAGGCAGAGAGCCCCAGGCATTGGTCTTTTCTCTCTTCTTTTTCCTTAAAAGACAGAAACTGGCTCTGGACTGAAGATCCCTGAAGGTCAGAACGGGAGGCTCCATCCCGGTGACCATGATCCCTTTCTGCTTTCATCAGAAATTCTTCTAACCGATAGGGATTCACACATTGCCCTGTATGTGATAAATGTCAGACTCACTCTGCAATTCCCATTCCCACCGTAGGCTCCGCAGGAAATTGGCAGCACAGCAAGCAGGGACTTCATTACATGCCTGTCATCACTGTTAATGGAAATGGCACAGCAAAATCTTGAGGCGCCACTTTGAAACAGCCCCCCTGGTGTTATGATAACCTTCCTTCCCATTCCTTCTTGAAGAGCGCAATGGAATGTCAAAGGAGATATGACAGTCCAGGAGGGAAGGTCTGTGCCTGCTCAAAACCAAATAATGTGTTCACTTTGCATTGACATAAACTGTTGTATCTGATTTAATAAATCTAAATTGATTATGTATAGGCACACGGGGGATACAAAGAGAGAAGCTATTGTGTTAGGTAATACTGCTTATGATGGCGAACCCTTCTTCCTCGCCCCTACATTTTCTTTCAACCTGAGAGGAAGATGATGTCTCTCTTTTGGAAGGAAGCTTTCTGTGTTAATGCTGCTCTTCAGGGACAGTAATAACACAGAAAGTTTGGTTCAAAAGCACCTTGAATGCTTAATTCTCCTTAATAACTCATAGAAGGAGAGAGTCCCACCTGGGGTGGAGGAGTACAAACTAATCAAAGGGCACAGTGGCAAGAATGGCTCAGCCATGCATTTGGGCAAAGCCTTCAAAATGTCTCCTCTCCAAGAAAAGGCTAACAGCATCATTTCCTTGGCTACAGAGTAGGAAATATTCCTCAGGATGCTGACATTGGGAATGTCAGCCTCCTGATCTGTGGTCTGATTTAGCAATAACTCTGCCTTCCCATCAAGCCTGGGGAGAAAAGGGACTTTTCATAAGCCCACACTGTAGTCTGATGCGATCTCCTCTCCCTGGGAATGTCATATGGCCTCATCCTGCAGCAGTGTCTCTTCAAATGAGATGCTCTGAAGATTTCTCTGCTGCAGGATCAGGGATGCCAAAAACAGCATATGCACCGAATAAGTCAATCTGGTGCAAGCCGTTTGCACCTTGTAGTGCTGTCTGACAACCCATAGGTCATGATCAATGCACTCTCATCCCGTAGCATCAGGCTCAAGCTCCTGAGAGACAGCAGGACTTAACTCACTCTGCCTTCACAGTCAGCAGCCACCCTCTCAGAGCTGGTGTGGGAATGCAAAGTGAATAAATCAGAGTCCTCAAGACACTGAACGCCAAGAACATGGTCTGACGGACAGTGTGCTATAATAGAGATACACATCAAGGAAGCAGGGGAAGAAGGAGCAGATTGTGTTTGAGAATGGCTTAAGCAGAGTTGAAGCTATTTCTCAGGGTTATCAACTTCCACCAGAAGAATTGGAACCTGTTGTATTTCTCCTAAAATGTTGGTGATGAAACATTTATGTCTAGAAATCCCCTCTTAGTGCCTTTACATCATTAAACCTTAAGAGATGATTGAAGGGAAAATGCACTTTGGACCAGGTGAAATTATGGCATCTTAGACCTATCCTGGGGGCCTCTCTCATGCGGCTCAGATTTACTAGAAGAGACTTGTTGGAATTTAGGGGAAACACTAACATCCTGTGCCCGTCTGCCTTCCCATGAGCTGCGTCTGTCCTCCCACCTTTGGGGGAGTTGGTGAAATTAAGCAGTAAGACTATGGCCACATCAATCCTTCACCTCTCTGTAAGGAGAGGAAATGTCCTCTGGGCCCCTCTGGGATTGATCTGGCCCAGGCACCTTCACATACTATGGATTCCCCATCGTACCCAGCCCACCATCAGGGCATGTAGCTGCCACATATCTGTGTCATCAGTGTGCCTTATCTACAGTCAAAATCACCTGAGATGCTCTGGGATGATGCATTTAAAATGAAAGTCAGATATGTCAGTGGGACCAGACTGGATAAAGGAATAACGACCATTTCACTTGCCTGTTTATGGCATGCAACAAATAGTGAGTATGGACAGTTGGTGAGGGTAGCCAATCTGCGCAAAGGGAAAGAGAAGAGGCCAAAATACTGGGAAATTCTATTTATCCTGGGATTCTTATGCTTGCTGCCAGTTTTCACCTGCCTCCTTCTTTAAATCTGGAATATTTTGTGTATGTGCCCAAAATGCATAAAGATGTATTTAAATAAACTGTTTACATTATAACGGTTTCAGGCTTACAGAAAAGTTGCAAAATTCTCATCTATTCCATACCCAGCTTCCTTTATTCTTAATATCTCCAATTAATATGGTACATTTATCACAATTAATGAACCAAATTTGATGTATGATTATTAACTGAAGTCTATACTTTCTCCACATCTCCTTAGTTTTTAACTAGTGTCTTTTTCTGTTCTGGAATCTCATTCAGAAATAATACTTAGTTGTCATGTCTTCTTAGGCTCCTCTTGGCTGTGACGATTTCTCATACATTCCTTGTTTTTGATGACCTTGACAGTGTTGCAAAATACTGGTCTGCTCTTTTGTGGAATGTCCTTTAATTGGGATGTTCTGCAGTGATCAAATCTCTGCACACATATCCCCACAAGGCTAAAGGAACTGAGAAGCTGAAGAAAGAAGCTGACAAATCCAGTTTCTCAGAAGGAGACCCTTAATAGAGATTTACAAACAGAAGCCATGTCTCAGGCAGCTGCGAGATGGTGGATCTCCACTCCTGCCCTCCAGAAAGTATCCTTTATACAGCAAGCTTTTAGGATAAAACACGGGCAGCTGGTCATGTCTTCAGACTTCCTTGATAAACTCACAACCACAGGGAAGTTAGATAAACTTTTTTTTATTTTTTAAATGATGGAGTTTTACTATGTTGCTTAGGCTGGAGTGCAATGGTGTGATCTCAGCTCACTGCAAGCTCTGCCTCCCAGGTTCAAGCGATTCTCCTGCCTCAGCCTCCTGAGTAGCTGGGACTACAGGCATGCACGACCATGCCTGGCTGATTTTTGTATTATTTGTAGAGACGGGGTTTCACCATGTTGGCCCAGCTGGCCTTGAACTCCTGACCTCAGGTGATCCACTGGCCTCGGCCTCTGAAAGTGCTGGGATTATAGGCATGTGCCACTGCACCCAGCCTAGATAAACATTTTTATGAGGGGTTATCTATGCTGCAGACATTGTTTAAAGATCTTGCTGCAGAGCACCTTGGGATGTGGAATTTTGCTTGAAGATGGTATCACTCTCGCCATGCCACAGGCTATTCTCCTACATGGAATTTGTCTGATTTTTTTTCATGCTTAGACTGAGCTTTGGATTATTGGGAGGAAACATACAAAAGTGCACTTCTTATCACATCATATCAAGGATAAATACGATCACATGCAAAAGTGCAATTCTTATCACTTCGTATCAACGATAAATACTATCACATGACGTACTGTTTATGTTGATCTTGATCACCTGGCTCAGGTGGTATTTGTCAGAATCCTCCACTGTAAGGTTCCTCTGACTTCCTCATTTCTAGACGGTGGTTACTCTTTGGAAGGAAGTCACTACCATAGTCCATACATAAAGGGTAGAGACTTGTATTCACTCTCTCTTCTTGAGCTGAAGTATCTACATAAATTATGGGAATTTTTCAGAGTAAGAGATTTGTCTATTGCTCCACATTTATTCATTTATTTATTCAATCATTTATTTATATCAGTATGGATTCTTAGATATTTATTTTATATGTTGGGCCATATACATAAATACTACGTTATTTAGTTTGTTGCTCAGATTGTTCCACCTTCGGCCATTGACAGCTTTTTCCATTGTCTTGGGGGTTCCTTTGACATAACCCCATCATTTTATTTGTTAAAAGCATTTCCTTACTTTCTGTCACTACAAGGTGACCCAGGCTCATCTGGTGTATTTCCTGCCTCCATCCTAGAATCAGCCATTTCTTCAAAGATTCCTGGTAGAAAGCAAGAGCTGGTCACTGAGTGTGCTCACTGCTACTGGGATGTCATTGCTTCTAGGTCTTCTCAGTTACCAGAGCAAGAAAATATATGTATACTGACTCACTTACATGGATATCATTAAATATTTCTAAATGTTTTCATCTGTATACGAAAATAAACACAAATTCATCCTCATGTCTCCAATTATGCTCCATTACTGTATGAATTATTGTAGCTTTTGCCCTTTGCCACACCTCCTACACTAACAATAACAAACTTAGCTCTCACCCTTCATCATCCGTTTACATGATACAGGTTGGGCATCGCAAATCCAAACATTCAAAACTCCATTTTGTTATCATCAACATGACACTCCAAGAAAATGTTCATTGGAACATTTGAATTTTTGGTCTTCAGATTTGGGATCTCGACCCATAAATGTAGGGCATATATTCCAAAATTCCAAAAAAAAAAAAATTCAAAATTTCAAAATACTTCTGGTTCCAAACATTTCAAATAAGGAACACTCAACCTGTAATGTGGTATACTACATTGGTTGATTTTTGTATATTGAACCATCCTTGTACTCTAGGAATAAATTACATTTGGCCATGGTGCATAATCCTTTAAATATGCTGCTTAATATACTGCCAAGTATGGATTACTCTTTTCTATCAATATTCTTAAGGTATATTGGTACATAGTTTTCATTTCTTGTAGTGTCTTTGTCTGGCTTTGGTATCATGATAATGCTGCCTTGTAGAATGAGTTAAGAATTATTCTCTCTTCCACAACATTTTGGAAGAGTTAGATAATAATTGAGAAGGACTAGTTAACTAATTAATCCTTTTAAATATTTGATAGACTTAGCCTGTGAAACCATCTTGTCTTCAGCTTTTCTTTGTTGGCTGGTTTTTGATTACTGATTAAATCTCTTTGCTAACTGAGTTGTTCATATTTTCTCTTTCTTCCTGAGTAAATCTTGGTAGGTTGTGTGTTTCTAGGAATGTGTCTAGGTTATCCAATTTGTTAGTGTACAATTGTTCATAGTACTCTCTTATAATTATTTTTATTTCTATAAAATTGGTAGTAAGATTCCCACTTCAATTACTGATTTTAGTAGCTTGAGTTTTCCTCTTTTTTTCCTTAGTCAATGTAGGTAAAGATTTGTCAACTTTATTAATATTTTCCAATAATCAGTACTTGGTTTTGCTGATTTTCTTTGTTGTTTTTCTATTTCTATTTTATTTATCTCCTCTCTACCCTCTAACATTTTTTTCTTCTGTTAGTTTTGGATTCCGTTTGCTTCTTTTCTCCTAGTTCCTTAAGGTATAAACTTAGGTTATTGATTTAAGATCTTTCTTCTTTCTCAGTGTAGGCCATTACAGTTGTAAATTTCCTTCTTATCTCTGCTTTACCTCATCCTGTAAGTTTTTGTTGTGTTTTTATTTTTATTTGCCTCTAGGTATTTTCTAATTATTTTGTGATTTCTTCTTTGACCCATTGTTTGTTTAAGAGTGTGCCAGTTAATTCCTACAAATTTGTGAATTTTCCAGATTCATTCTGTGATTGATTTGTAGTTCTATTCTACTATAATTGGGAAATATACTTTACATCATTTCAATCTTTTCAAATTTATTGAGACTTTTTTGTGGCCTAACATATAATCCATCCTGAAAAATGTTCTATGTGCATTGAGAAAAAAATGTTTTTAGTGTTGTTCACTAAAAATGTAAGTTTAAAAAAAGAACCCTGACAATACTAATTGCTAGTGAGAATGCAGAGCAACAGAAACTCTCATTCATTGCCCAGACTCAGTGGAAGACAGTTTGGCACTTTCTTACAAAGCTAGACAAAGTCTTATCATAAGATCCAGCAATGACACTCCTAGGTATTCACCTAAATGATTTGAAAACATAAAAACAAGTACTTGAATATTTATAGCACCTTTATTAATACTGAAAGCACTAAGACTCAACAGGTAAATGGATAATCAGACTGTGGTATATCCATACATGTGGTTCTATCTATACACGTGTACTATTCAACAATGAAAAGGAATGAGATTTCAAGCCATACAAAGAGGCAGATAAATGTTAAGTGCATGTTGTTAGGTGAAAAAAGTCAGTCTTTGAAAAGGCTACTTTCTTTATTATTCCATTTATATGGCATCCTGGAAAAGACAAAACTATAGAGCCAGTGAACAGATAAGTGGGTGCCACCAGTTTGAGGAGAAGAGAGGGTTGAACAGATGCAACACAGGGGATTTTGTTAAGGCAGAGAAACTATTCTGTATGATGCTATATTGGTAAAAACATAACATTATGCATTTTTAAAATAAAACCTTAGAACTTTAACAGCACAGAGAGTGAAACTCAATGTATACAAATTTTAAAAAATCATTGAGGAGGAATTAATTTTTAAAATATCAGCAGATCCCAGGGTGGAAAGTAGACTATGACAAAGAAGACATCTATTATAAGTGTATAAAGTGACCTCAGTAGAGGAGGTGAGAGAAAAAGGTGCTAACCTAAGTAACTTTGGAAATGAATGGGGACTGTGAGGCTAAATGCAAAAGACACTGCAGTAAGTACTGCATGCTTGTTGTTCACTTCTTTCCTACAGTGGTATAAGTTAACAGGGCAACAGGTTAATGCTTCTGAAATGTTCATATGCGTACACTGGAATTGAACTATACATAATAGAGCATAGGATAAAAAACAACATGATTATCTTAATTGATGCTAAAAAGGTATTTGGTGAAATTAAACTCCTTTACATTCAATAAACTAGGACTAGAAGGCCACTTTCTCAACATGGTAAAGGCCATCTATGAAAACTCACAACTAACATCATACTACTTGATGAAAGACTGAGAGCCTTCCCCTAAAACTAGGAACAAGAATGCTCTATTTTGCCATTTCTATTCATCAGAGTATTGGAAGCCATATAGCAATTAGGCAAGAAAAATAAATAAAAGGCATATAAACTAGAAAGGAAGAAGTAGAGTTATTTTTGTTTGAAGATGACATGATCTTATACATAGACTCTAAGGGTTCCACAAAGCAACTATTAGAGCTAATAAGGAAATTAAGCAAAGTTGTAGGATACAAAATCAACATGAAAGAATCAGTCATCTTCTATACACTAGCAATCGATAGTCCAAAAAGGAAGTTAAAAACAATTAAATTTACAGTAGCATTAAAAATAATAAAATATGTAGCAATCAATTTAAGCAAGAAGGTTAAAGACTTGCACACAGAAAAGGCCAAAACATTGCTGAAAGAAATTGAGGAAGGCATACATAAATGGAAACACATTCTGCGTTTCAATCCATGGATTGAAAGACTCATTGTTAAGGTGACAATATTATCAAATAAAAGTATAGATTTTTTGCAATCCTATCAAAATCCAAACAACATTTTTTTATAGCAATAGAAAAACCCATCTTAATTTTTTTTTAAATTATTATACTTTAAGTTCTAGGGTACATGTGCACAACGTGCAGGTTTGTTACATATATATACATGTGCCATGTTGGTGTGCTGCACCCATTAACTCATCATTTACATTAGGTATATCTCTTAATGCTCTCCCTCCCCCCTCCCCCCTCCCCACAATAGGACCCAGTGTGTGATGTTCCCCTTCCTGTGTCCAAGTGATCTCATTGTTCAGTTCCCACCTATGAGTGAGAACATGCGGTGTTTGGTTTTCTGTTCTTGTGATAGTTTGCTGAGAATGATGGCTTCCAGCTGCATCCATGTCCCTACAAAGGACACAAACTCATCCTTTTTTATGGCTGCATAGTATTCCATGGTGTATATGTGCCACATTTTCTTAATCCAGTCTGTCACTGATGGATATTTGGGTTGATTCCAAGTCTTTGCTATTGTGAATAGTGCCGCAATAAACATACGTGTGCATGTGTCTTTATAGCAGCATGACTTGTAATCCTTTGGGTATATCCCCAGTAGTGGGATGGCTGGGTCATATGGTATTTCTAGTTCTAGATCCTTGAGGAATTGCCACACTGTTTTCCACAATGGTTGAACTAGTTTACAGTCCCACCAACAGTGTAAAAGTGTTCCTGTTTCTCCACATCCTCTCCAGCACCTGTTGTATTTATATGGAATCTCAGTGGAACCCAAACAGCCAAAACAATGTTGGAAGGAAAGAACAAAGTTGGAAGATCGCACTTCCTTATTTCAAAACTTATTACAAAGCTACAGTAATCAAAAGGGTGGGTTACTGGCATAAGTACAGGCGTATAGATCAATGTAATAGAATAGACAGCCGAGGAAGAAATCCTTGTCAATAGATTTTTGACAAGGGCATCAAAACTCTTCAGTGGAGGAAAAGAACAGTTTTATCAGAACTGGCACTGGGAAAACTGGATATATGCATGCAAAATATTGATGCTGGACTCTCACATTATACCATATGCAAAAATTAACTCAAAATGGATTAGAGACCTAAACATAAGAGCTAAACTTATAAAACCCTTAGAAGAAAACAGGGGAAAAACTTCATGACATTGGACTTGGCAATGATTTCTTGGATATGACACCAAAAGCTCAGGCAACAGAAGAAAACAATATGTAAGTCATATTTCATCAAAATTAAAAATGGTTGTGCATCAAAGAACACTATCAAGAGGGTGAAAAGGCAATTCACAGAATGGGAAAATATTTGCAAATTGTTTATCTAATAAGATATTAATATCTAGCGTATATAAAGAATTCAACAACAAAAACCCAAACAACCCAATTCAAAATAGGCAAAGAAGTTGAATAAATATTTCTGCAAAGAAGAAATACAAATGGCTAATAAGCACATGAAAAGATGCTCAGTATCACTAGTCATTAGGTAAATGCAAATCAAAACTGCAATGAGATGCCACTTTATACTCATTTGGATGATTTTAAAAAAAAGAAGAAACACATTCAGGAGAAATCTGAACTGTGGTGAATTTCTGATGGGAATATAGTATGGTACAGCTGCGGTGAAAAGCAGTTTGACCCTTCCTCAGAAAGATCAATGTAGGATGACTATATGATCCAGCAATTCCATGCTAAGTGTCTTACCCAAAAAATGGAAAGCAGGGTCTCCAGCAAATACTTGCTCACCAATGCTCATAGCAGCATTATTCACAATAACCCAAAGTCAGAAAGAACCCAAGGTCCATCAACATGCATAAACAAATAGTGCTGTATGCATACAATGGAATATCACTCAGCCTTAAAAAGAAATGAAATTATGATACAAGCTACAACATGAACAAACCCTGAAAACATTATACTAAGTAAAATAAGCAAGATACCAAAGGATGACAAATATAGTCTCATTCCACTGATACGAGGTACATAGAATAGGCGAGTTCATAGACACAAAGTAAAATAGAAGTTACCAGCGGCTGGGGAAAGGGGAATGGGAGTTACTATTTACTGGGTAGAGATTCTGTGTAGGGTGATGAAAAAGTTCTGAACATGGATAGTGGTAATGGTTGCACAACATTGTGAGTCTACTTAATGCCACAAACTGTACAATTTTGTGTGCATACACACACACACACACACACACACACACACACATACGTATTTATTTACCAGGACTGACACTCTGTCACCCAGGCTGGAATGCAGTAACATGATCTCGGCTCACTGAAACCTCTGCCTCCCAAGTTCAAGCAGTTCTCTTGCCTCAGCCTCCGGAGTAGCTGAGACTACAGGTGCACACCACCACACCTGGCTAATTTTTGTATTTTTAGTACAGATGGGGTTTCACCATGTTGGTGAGGTTAGTCTTGAACTCTTGACCTCAAGTGATCCACCCATCTCGGCCTTCCAAAGTGCTAGGATTACAGGCATGAGCAACCGTGCCTGGCCTATGTTACATATATTTAAAACAATACCCCAAAACTTCCCAGGTGATGCTAATATGCACAGGGGTGATAACCTTCCTTTATTTTTATTTTATTTTATTTTGAGATAGGGTCTTGCTCTGTTGCTCAGGCTGGAGTGCAATGGCGTGATCATGCCTGGCTAATTTTTAAATTTTCTGTAGACATGAAATCTCCCTATGTTTTCCAGGTCTTGAACTCCCGGGCTCAAACGAACCTCCCACCTTGGCATCCCAAAGTGCTGGGATTACAGGCGTGAGCCACTATGCCAGGCTGATAACCCTCCTTTAAATGAGCTTCTTCACATTTCACCGTCCATGTGGTATCATAGACATAGACTTCAAATTAAATAATGTAGCATAGAAGCCTGGCTTTTACCATATGTACTGGGGTAAACTTTTTGCCCCAGTAAAGTTTTTTTTTTTTTTAACTGGGGTACACTTTTTAAATTCCCTAATAGTCAAATCTTTCATCTACAAACTTGGTATGTTTCATAATGTTATTTTGAAAATTAAACAAGATACTTCTCACAAAGGGGTTAGAATGGTATACGGCACCTGGACGTGCAACGGAATAAGCACATGCAGATACCTCGGCATCGGAAACCAGCAGGGAAAAGGACTCAAGCCCCTTTCCTATAAGCCCAGTGTATTGTGTGTGAGGCCTGAAATTCCTGCTATGGACTGTAGGTATATTGACAAGTTATTTGATCTTTCTTAGCATTTGTAATCCTATCTACAAATGGGGAGAACAATCTCTACTTACTTTGAAAGGCTGATGTTATACTTGGCACGTGATAGAAGTCTGATGAATGATTGCTGGTATAATTAGTTGTTCTTGTTATTCAATGACCCCAGGAGTAGAGATGTAGTCTGAGACTCAGTCCTTGCAGATCATGAAACAAACTATCATGTTGATTCTGTTTTCTCCTCCTCTTCCTCTTCATCTGCCTCCTCTCTCACATAAACATATTTCATGTTGGCTAACTTTTATAGGCAAATTTCTCAGCAGGGCTTTCTGGAATGTGCTTGTTTATTGCGCCCTCCTGCATTGCTCCCTTCTCAGACTCCATTAGGAGAGGTAGCATTCTAAAGAGCTGCTCTAATTCCACTTGAACATCTCTAAAATCAGCTAAGCCAAGGCAAGTAGCAGCCCGTGCAGCCTCATTGGTATGCATTGTACTCGCGAGTGTGGGCAGTGTAAATGACACATGAATTATGTATGCCAGCGTTCGGTACAGCATTTAGCATGCCTAAAGCAGCGTGCATTTTGAGGGAAAGCCGTTTTGATTTTGTGATATATTTCACATCCAAATGCTTAGCAGGATCCAGGGCCTGCTTACTGGTTGGTGTCTAGAGCTTGCTGGGTTCCAAACACAGGTGGCTGCAGCTCCTGCTCCAGCTCCTCATTCCTCTGCCCAAATTGGGAAGCCTCTTTCCCATTGATCCCTCCCATTGTGCTAAATCTTCAGATTTTAGACTTTCTTATCCTCTGCTATGTGCTGACTTCTCAAGCATTAAGTTCAAGCTCAGTTAAACCCAACCTCTCCTTCTAAACCTCGTGGCCGACTCGATACCCAAAGACCACTTTGCTCTGGGCTCCACAGGGCTGTGGTTCTGCAGTCCTTCTGCAGTGATGCCAGGACTCACATGAATCGTCCTTTACTCACCAGGTACAAGGAGCAGAGATGGCATTCTTGGCAAAGGATCTAGTGAGTGCCTCTGCACAAGTGGGGAACCGATTAGGGAACTGTATCTACAGAAGTGAAGCAGATCACTCCTGAACTGTCTGTGGCGCCCCGAATGTGCCGGTACACTCTGCCTCGGCACTTTGTCTCTGCCGTCTTTATTTGAAAAACTCCAGGCCTCCTCTAAGGATCTGTTCCAGCTGAAACCTCTATTAAGTTTTCCCTACTCCTCCTCTTTGCCGGACCCCGCAACAATCCCCTTCTCCCCACAAAAAAGGCACCCAAAACAAAAGCAAAATATCAAATGGACAGTTACCCTGTTTAGTAAAAGCCCATTGTTGAACACATTACATTTACTGTCATTCTTTTGTCCCCACTAGATTCCTGGCTTCTTGAGACACAGAACCATGCTCTCTTTTTCACCAGCCTCTAGCATCACGCCTAGTGCTGGAAAGTTGCAAAATAAGCTACCATCTTGATTTTGTGAAAATGCTATTTATTCAAGAGATAGCACTTACACAAAGCATTGCGTGGCTAGAGGTATAAGGGGGCTTAAAAATCAACACACTTTGGCTTCAGTACTGGCCTTGTTCCCTACCAGATTCCTGACCTTTGACAGCTGAACCCAAGTCTGCAAGGCTTCTTTGGCCAAATCTAAATAGTTTCGGACATCAGCCTTGTTTAACCCACATGGTGGATGTCAAGGGCTTTCCAACGTATGTTACCTGGAAGAATGTGTTCCAGGTAACCATGTGTTACCTGGAAGAATGCATTTCACTTCCAAAGCATTCTTAATTTCATCTGAATTATTTGAGGAAAAGTTCTTAGAAAGTTAGATATGGTATCTGAAAACTGTCGTCTGCATCTTTCCTATTGTCTATACTTAACAATATTGGACCAAGCAAAAATAACATAGTTACTTTGCTTTGGAAAGCACTTGTTCCTAAAAGATAAGACTGGGAGGCAACAATGGCTTCCTTGCCAAACTAATTGCTGGATACATCACTACTCACTTCAAGACCCTCACCTGTCTGTGTCCATGGATCCTAACCTATTATGCAAAAATCCTGTCCAATCCCAGTCAGTTTCTTTCCTCAAAAGGCCAGGCTTAAAGTAATCTGGCTCACACTCTAAAATCCTACAGATATCCTCCTAGGGGTCTCCTTTTCGAGATGCTGCCAGAATTCTGTCAAGGTAATATTCTTCCTTAATGCAGTAATTTGATAAACTCAGCCTTAGTCAGCTTTCTTATTTTTATCTTTTTGAGACAGGATCTCACTCTGTTGCTCAAGCTGGAGTGCAGCAGCATGATCACAGCTCACTGCAGCCTCGACTTTCTGGGCTCAGATGATCCTCCCAACTCAGCCTCCCTAGTAGCTGGGACTACAGATGTGCACCACCACGCCTGGCTAATTGTTTTTGCAGGGATACGATCTTGGTATGCTGCCCAGGCTGGTCTCATACTCATGGACTCAGGTGATCTACCCGCCTCAGCCTCCCAAAGTGCTGGGATTGCAGGTGTGAGCCACCACACCCAGCCCTCAGTCAGCATGTTTTAGTGGTCTTTTGGGCAGCTGTCAGCCTGTGGCCCAAACAACTAAAAACATCATACTTATTTGGATGTCACATGATCTCTCAGCTCTTTAAATCATTGAAGATCAGGACAGCAGCAACAAAACCCTTAAGGTAGGAAAGCCAAGACAATATCCATGCACTGTATTTCATGCGTTTGACTCACTAGACAGAGAATAGAGTTTTCCCCCCTCCAGTCTAGTTGTTTCTGGTCTCAGAGCTATTCTATAGCCTTGGTGGCCTGATTTCCAACCCTACATCAAAAAGAAAAACCGCTGAGCCTTTCCAGAAGTGTGGACATGGAGTCTCTCTTTTTAGAGCCAGATAGCACAGGGCCCCCCAACTTGCATCTGGCCTGGAGGGTGCCTGCCCAGCACACTGCCTCAGAGACTGAGCCCCGCTGCGCCCCAGGACAGTGCTTCCCCAGACTTAGCACCAGTGCCGTCTGCCCCAGCTCTGACTCCTCACCGGTCCTGTGGATCCTATTGTTTTGTCCCTGTTATTTGCTGCTGTGGGTGACTCCCCAGGCCAACTCCCTCACAATCGAACTGGACTCTGGTACCTCTCCAGAAACTGCCTGTCTTATCCATGTCCGAGCTGGGGTTTTTGACCCAAAGATAACATTACCTCCTGAACTAATTCAATTTAATGTGAACCATCTTAGAGCCAGGGCCATCCTCACAATTGGAGGCCTGCAGGCAGTCTGACCCGCAGGAGCGTGTCCAACTTGGTGGAGAGGATGAGGGGTTGGCTGAACACAAGGTGCAAGGGCCTTGTCCTCCAGCAGAGTCTGCAATTCCGTGTCTGTTAAGCTTTCTTTCTCACATGGCCCACCACCTCCAGGCATCTCCTGCAGGCCGCCCAGGACTCCTCCGATCAGCCTGCACCAGGTAGAACCATCCCAGCTTCTCCCGAACCTTCCCTTGTCCTGCACTATCCCAATGAATGACGCTACTATTCTTCTGGCCATTTAAGGAAAAAACCTGGGCCCTGCTCTGAACTCCCGTTTCTGTCTCACCAGCCCCGTCTCAACACCTGTCACCACGCCAGGAGATTCTACTTCTTCAAGTCTGCTTCTCATTCTAACCACTCACTCCCTCTTAGATTATTTCTGTAGTTTCCAAAAATGTTGTTTCCATAAATTGGTGTCCAGCCTCAAGTCTCTGCTCTCCCCTTCGCCCCATCCAAGTGACTCTGCCTAGCTACAAATCAAATGGTGCCACTTCTCAATTAAAACCCATTAGCCCAACCTTGGTTGCCCTTTAGAATCACTTGGACTTAAAAATATGAAGCTAGCCCCACTCCTAGAAACCCTGATGTGATGGATCTGCATCAGGGAGTCTGAGCTTCCCAAGTTCTCCAAATGATTCTAATGTGCAGCTGGAATTGCAGACTCTGCTGGAGGACAAGGCCCTCGCACCTTGTGTTCAGCCAATCCCTCACCCTCCCCTCCAAGGTGGACACGCTCCTGCGGGCCAGACCCACCGCATGCAGGCCTCCAACTGTGAGGATGGCCCCGGCTCTCAGCGTCTCTCTTCCTCCCTCCTCTGTCGGCACCATGTGGCGGATGCTTATCTTCTGGGAAGAGTGGAGTGAAGGGTCACCTTCTCAGGTAAGTTTTTGGTCCCTTCTGGGTATGATGGCGGTGTCCTGACCTCATCAGTCAGATTTCTTTACTGGCTCACCTGGCACACTGAAGGGCACTGATTGCCACATGTACGCAACGTGTATTTACTGGCAGCCAGCTCTAGTGATGGCTGCTGTCATAGAAATGACCCTCTAGTGAAGGAGGTAGGAATAAAGTAAACAAAAAGAAACACAATTGTGATGTGTGAGAAAATAAAAGCAGCGCATACTAAGAAAGAGGACATGGGAGTGGGTTTGCCCCCGGTCTGCTGGGTGCTTGGGGGAGGACGTCTTTAATCTGTAGCACTGAGTCTCCCTGATTCAGGAGGCTGAGAGACCAGGCCAGAAGGCAGGAGAGCAGCCCCCAGCCTGAGCGAGGCAAAATGACTTGTGAAGGCCGGGCCTGCGGTGCAGGTTTTAAATTATTTGCAGTGCATTGCACAGCCTGAACTCCATGATAGCCCTCAGCTATTTGTTTTTTCAGTAAATGTCATGTCCTGTGTGCTCAAGTCAATCTGTCTGGTGGGAAGCGAGGAAGAGGCTGGGGGATTCCACGTGGGGACTGATGTGATGGGAACAGCCACGTGCACCTCAGGGCACTGTCTTAGTCTGTTTTGTGCTGCAATAACAAAAGGCTTGGGATGGGGTAATTTATAAACAGCAGACATTTATTTCTCACAGTTCTGGGGGCAGGTTTGGTGTCTGGTGAGGGCTGCTCGCTGCTTCAAGATGGTGCCTTGAGCACTGCGTCTCCCGTGTGGCAGGTAGAAGGGTAAAAGGCCAACGCTGTGTAAATCCTCTTTTAAAAGGGCCTCCATGGCTGAGGTGGGCGGATCACGAGGTCAGGAGATCGAGACCATCCTGGCCAACACAGTGAAACCCCGTCTCTACTAAAAATACAAAAAATTAGCCGGGCGAGGTGGTGGTGCCTGTAGTCCCACCTACTTGGGAGGCTGAGGCAGGAGAATGGCCTGAACCTGGGAGGCGGAGCTTGCATTGAACCGAGATAGTGTCACTGCACTCCAGCCTGGGCGACAGAGTGAGGCTCCCTCTAATAATAATAATAATGATAATGATAATAAGGCCTCCATTTCACTCACATGGCCTACACCTCCTGAAGGCCTCGCCTCGCTACACTTTTGCAGTGGAGATTGTTCCCACATGAATTTGGGAGCGGCACAAACATTCCAGCCACAGCAGGTGTCCAGGGGCCATGCACACGCAGCACCCAGCCCTGGCTACCCTGAGGAGGGCTCCAGCCCCCCAGAGCCCAGAAAGGGGCAGAAGGCACCTCAGACCAGTGCCCTGAGGACACTGCGCTTCCCCCACCCCTCAGGCTTGGTCTGGACGATGGGGCTGGGAGGACTGGCTGAAAGGAGGTCAATAGCGCTCTTATTTTATATTTTGCGCACATGCCCTGTCTTTTGTCTAGGTTGGAAACAGTGTGGCCCCTCGCCCCCTGCCCATATAGGGGCATTTCCTCACCGTAACAGCCTCACAGCTGTCCACACAATCAGACTCTGTTCCAGACGAAGCCCAGGCTCAGCCAGTCTGCACGGCCTGTGTTGAGACCATTTCGCAGTAGAAGTGAGTGATGAGCAGGCTTTGATGTTGGCCTGGCAGTGGCTCGGCCACAGCCCACATCCACAGAGTGAGCAGGGAGGCACCGCTGAAATGTCACATTGATCACAGCACTCATCCAAGGATGTCATCATAGGGCAAGAATGGCCATGCTTACTCTGAACCATGAAAGTCTCTAGTGAGAAGAAAGGCCCTCCTACAGCCAGCGTGGGCATCTTGAAGGAAGGTAGTGATGGGCATGACCCCCTGAGAGGGTTCCCTGGCTTCCCACTCTTGAGGGTGGCAGTGTGCATGAGGCGTGGGGATAGGGGAGGCCCAGAGGGCCGATCACTTGGGACCAAGTGACCACATCAATGAAACTTTCATCCTGGCCTCGGGGCCGAGCCTGTGTGCAGGGTGGAGCGGGCCAGGCTGGGGAGTCCCTCCCCACAATGTTACCAGGGAGTGGCAGGGACCTGGAGAAGAGGGCAGGGTCCTGGCTAGGAAGGGAAGGATAGCAGGAGGCCTGGATGGCCGTCGCATGTGGACTGGTGGGGCAGGGGGGCGTTGGTGTGGAAGTCACTGGCAAAGCCCACAGTGGGAGGGGGCTGAGAGAATGAACAGAGGGAGCAGCAAGAGGTGAAGGTCAGCCAGGTGAAGTACACTGTGGGCGTGAGGAGGGCGTGAGGCTGAATGTGGCCCTGGCTCTGCCCTCTGAGACACGAGGATGGGTTTCTTCAGGAGTGGTTCTGAGTTCTGTCCGCCATTTCCATCCACAATGCAGAGACTGGCACAGAGAAGGCCCAGAAAATGTGAACCAATACATGATGTACTTCAGGCCTCTCAAAGTCTCTGAGAAGTCACCACTGCTGCTCATGGACAAGAGGAACACCAACTGCCAAGTCATTGAGGGGTTAGGCTGCTCTACCAGCTACACAGTTGTGCGAGGACTCCAAATTTGCATCAGGCAAAGCTGGGGAAATGCACCCATGCTGTGGTCGGCTGGGGGTTTCAGTTCTTCCATCTAAGGCTTGTAGAATTTTGTCTCAATTCTAAAACCTAGGTTGAAGTAACTGACATTTTCAAAAAGTAGAGGTATAATCTGAAACAAAAACTCACACGTAGCTGGCTTATTTCGGGATGGATTCCAGGTATTAAGGGAAAGAAACAGGGAGGGACAGTGGTGAAACCCAAGGTAAGGGGTGAAATGCACTTGGCAGTGGCTACCCTGGACTTGGGCTCGGACCTGCGGGTCTTCTGAGTAAATTTATGGTATGAACTGTCCATTCTGGGGATCAGAGGGTTTCTAGGTTCCTGTAGGTGTGTCCCCAAGGTCCTGGGCTGTTGTGGTGCCTAGAACTTGAGGTCTGAATTCAGTTCTGGCCCCACCAGAAGAGCACTAGAGTATCAAGGTGGTTTTTGGCAGGTGAATTCCCCAGTGCTGGTGGGACGGGTCCTAACATCTCCCCTGCTTAGCTCTCCTGCATTTTCAGAGGGCTGGTGTGGGACATGGGGAGCATCTGGTCACCCCCGCCAGGTGAGGAGTGCATTGCAGGAGGTTGTGGACTACTCCCAACAGGCCAGCCGTAAGTAGACCCCATGCCCAGAATTCTTTTCTTTTTCCCGAGTTGAAGTCTTGCTCTGTCACCCAGAGCTGGAGTGCAGTGGTACGATCTCAGCTCACTGCAACCTCTGCCTCCCAGGTTCAAGCGATTCTCCTGCCTCAGCCTCCCGAGTAGCTGGGATTACAGGCACGTACACCCGACTAATTTTTGTATTTTTAGTAAAGACGGGGTTTCACCATGCTGATCTCAAGTGATCCACCCACCCGGGCCTTCCAAAGTGCTGGGACTGTAGGCATGAGCCACTGCACCCAGCCTCCAGGCCCAGAATTCAGTTGTCAGGAGAAAACAGTGGACCATTCAGCACAACCTCCATCACCACAAAGGGCAGAACCCAGACCCAGTGGCACAGGCCCAAGGCAGCAGCTGTCCCTGGGTGGAGGCCCTACTTCTGTAGTGTGGGCACGCTCTCCCTTCACAGCCTGTTCTGGCTGTTCCCTGAGCCACATCTAGGAAGCCAAGGACTACCCAGTGGCCGAGAGCACATTCATTCCTAAACCTAGAAGGAGGTTCAGAGAAACAGATCCTTTGCCCTGATGCCTTTGCAAGGACCCTTGTATATGCTAAACCTCACAGCAGCTTCAGGCAAACACCAATCCTTGTTCCCACCTGGTTCTCAACAAGAAAGCCCAGGATAAAGATAAAATGGAGCTCCGGGGAGGTGACCGGTCTTCCCCGTTTCGTGCTCTCTACCATGAAAGCCTTGGCTACTTTGCAGAGCCATTTCTTCTCTGCCTGCTTTGTCCTCCCTGAGGTCCCTATAGTAATGGCAAAGGGAACTCTGAGGCTGAATGTGTATGTAGAATGGTTATTAAGATGAACACTCATCCGAGGAAAACCCAACAGTGGTTTCAAGACGCTGCTTCATTCAGCACTCCTGGAGCAAACCTTCATCTACACTATTAAACCACAGGAGAGCCAGGCTGGCCTGAGCCTCACACACCTGCCTAGGAAACCCTTAGAAAAGCATTCCCATGCAGGACTCCATTTATCTGGGTCTTGCTCTTGTACCCAGAGCTTCAGGACAGAAGCAACAAACATGCAGCTAGGACCTTGAGAGAAAGAGGAGTCACCTAATTGTGTCACTCTCTAATTTCTACTGCCTTTCATAAAATGTCCACATTCCTAACGTGCCCCATCCAGTTCTCTGCCCATTTGTGACTCCATCACACTGATGTGCTGAGGTTTCACAGGCACCCACATTCTTGTTCTTGCTACCTGACTTTGTGTGCACCTGCCCCTCGGCTGTGTGCCTGCAATGGTCTGCTGACTCCCCATCTCTTCCTGGGCCCACCCTGGTTCCCAGCCAAGCTCACTTCTGCTCATTTTTTGGGCCCTAACTTGGCTATCATTCCTTCCAAGAATGGCCACAGACCCCTCTGACTGGGTGGGTGACCCTCCTTAGTACTACCAAAGCACCTGACCTGCTCTGTCCTGGCACTGAGCATACCTTATCGTGCAGGTGCGTTTCCTCATTCACCCTTCCTCATCCACCCCTGGCAAGGAGCAGCCTGAGGGCAAAGATGCTTGCTGTTATGTCTCCAGTATGAACAGGAACTCAGCAAAGTTCAGTTGAAATGTGTCAACCTATAAAAAGAATATGAGAAAAGAATCTCCAAATGTGTTAAATTTATTGATAAATAGAAAAGAGGATTCTAATCTGGAATATACTATGGCATGCCATAGGCGTGACCAGTGACGACCAGTAAGAGGAAGCTTTTATTGGCCAAAAGGGAGGAATTCATGTAAGCTGCTGGGAAATACACTTCACTGGTTCTGGAGGCCCAAAGTCAGCAGTGGCGTCGGTCCATTGGTGCAGGTGCTGTTACTGAGCAGGTGCTTTCTCAAGGGCATTTTATCTGAATGACTGCCACCCCAAAGAAGGTCCAGTGATGACCCTTATAGTAGAAATACATGCGTGCAAGTGAAATGCGCAAGCGGTGCAGAGCGGGAGATGCATGAACGATGTGAAGGGCTTTCTTGTGGGGTTTGAGAAAGTCCTTAGAAACTGTTCTTATCTCAGACAGGCAAGCATGAGCACCCTCCTTCATGCCTAGTTTGCCCTGTTTTCTCTGGGTCTGTCTGACAACAGTGATTTCATCCTGGTGTCTGTAGCTTTCACTAATGCATAGAAGATAATTGGTAGATTGCTCCTCTGGTTGAACACACCACTTCCAGAGGTCCCGAGAGGAGGAAGGATTGAATAAAATGTCTGGCAAATGAGGACGTAAATGCCCACCTGCAAAAAGTCAATGAGTAGATGGTCTATCCATTTTTCTCACTGTTCTCAGTGGTTCTGCACTGCCTGAAGGCATAGAAACTGCTGCTACCACGTAATCTGGCCTCCTTTTCTCTTCTTCCTCTTGGTTCTGGGCTTCGGCGCTGGCTTGGGGGACGCTCCAGCTTCCCTCCCATCCATGCTTCAGACTTCACTCTGCAAGGCTGGCACTCGGCCCCAGGCTGACCCTTATTGTTTCCATTAGGGCCTTGCTGTGGTCTCTGCTCCTCCATTACCACACTTGTGCTGTGCTCTGGGGAGAGACTAGAGGCCCTGCCACCTGCCAGCTCCATTCCTGGTAGCCCTCAGGCCATTGCTGCCTTACCTGCCCTGGGTGGGCAGACGTGATGTGCCCGCACGGCAGCTCTGTAGGTTTCCTGCCTGCAGGAGAGCATGTGCTTTGGCAGATTCGCAGGGCCTTACAAGAAGAGAGCTCGGTGGGGCATATTGGGTTCTCTCCCTGCAGAGTGACTGGGGGAGGCCCAGAGGCTCCAGGTGCTCACCAATGCCTGGCCTCTTCTCCACAGCCTATGCCAGTGGTAGTGGAAGTGGGGACATGAGCAAGGAAGAGACAGTGAGATAGAAGAGAGGCAGTGAGACCAAAGAGAGAGACAGTGAGACCAAAGCTTCCTGCAGCTGAGCAAGTCAAGTGCCTACAACTGGAATAATCTCCAAGGTCGTCACATACAATCCATCGTTTGACTCTGGAATCGCCACCACACCCTGTGACACGGTCATCTGGACAGTCCCATTGCATCCTGCCTAATGCAATAATTGCATCATTACTATTCCCCAGTGAGCATCCTGGCACACTGCTGTTTTTCACACTGGTGTGGGTATTTCTGAAGGATAGATGTCTGTGGAATGGCTGGGCAAGGCTATGCACAGTTCACATGATGCTGCCAATTACCCGCAGGTTCACACACACACACATAGCAGTGCACGGCAGTTATGAGTTCAAATGAAGAAAGGCCTTTCTCATAAACTGTCCCTCTGCAGATTGGACTGCATGTGTTGAATGAGTGTTCAAGAATCTGGATGATTAGGATGCTGTAGTGGGGATTTCCACCCTGAACTCAGCTTGTGGGAAGCTCTGGAGAAGCCCCAGGGCCTCCTCCTAGGTGGCCGGTCCCCAAGCGGGGCTCACTTGTGAAGGCAGTGGATTCTCCAGGCCAGCCTGAGACAGCATCTTCTCCCAGGTCTCTGTGAGGCTTTCCACTGGACCCTGCTTGTCCTCCCCTTAAACTCAGGCTTGTCAACTGCAGTCTTAGCTGGAGGGCTGAGGCGCTGCCATGACCCTGTCCCGTTTGTCTCAGGAAAACAATGAGTCTTTTTCCCACTAGGCAGGAGAACTTCCTGGGTGTCCTGAATGTAGAAAGAGCAGCCAGGGGCAAGCATGGGTATTGGATGCTCTATACTGACTCTGAGGGAAGGACCTGCTGGCTCGGAGGCCTTTGCCGGCTGTGGCCACTCCCTCTGGTGCCGGCCCGGCCTCACTTGGCCTGCTCCTCACAGCCAGGACAGCTGATGGCATTGGGGCAGTGCCTCCCACCCCACCCTGCATTTATTGCTGAGCTGAGAAGGGGGAGAGCTCAACAGGGGGTGTTATGAGCTACACTGTGTCCCCTAAATTTGTATGTTGAAGCCCTGACCCCCCAGAACCTCAGAATGTGACTATTGGGAGACAGGGTCGGTAAAGAGGTGATTAAGTTAAAATGAGGCTGAGGGTGGGCCCTAATCTAATATGATTGGAGTCCTGATAGGAAGGGAAGGAGATACCAGGGGTGCACAGGCACAGAGGAGAGGCCACGCCAAGACGCGGCAAGCAGATGGCCACCTCCATGCAGATGAGGGAGGCCTCGGGAGAAACCAAACCTACATGCACCTTGAGTTTGGACTTCCAGCCTCCAGAGCTTGAAAAAATAAATTTCTGTTGTTTAAGCTGTGCTGTCTGTGGCACTTTGTTATGGCAGCCAGAGCCGACTAATAGGGCAGCAGTGGGAGCAGGAGCATAAAATGAGTGCAGCCGAGAAAGTCAAAGGGGGCTTCATCTCACAGAGCAGGCAGTGATTCCTACAGATCCACATGGGCTCGGCCACGCGGCTGGAGCTAGTGACCCTGACAAGGGCATCCCCTCCCTCCCTGGACACCATGTCTGTTTTTTCTTATATTCCTCACCCTTCGGTGTGGGGCAGGGAGCTTTCATTATCCCCAGTCAGCGGCTGAGAAAATGAAGTTCAGAGATTGCCTGATTGACCTGTCATTTTATAAATGTTTTGGGGACAGGTCTCCTGACCTCTTATTGAATCTCCCAGAGTAATGCTCCCAGGTTACTCTATTGAGCAAGGTGATTCTGAAACTCCAGGTTGGAGCCCATTTGCAGCTGCTGCGGTTATTACAGCTTTGCCACATTAGTCTGGCCTGATAGAGCAAAGCCAAGCACAGGCTTCCGTCCCAGGTGGATGCACACGTGATCAAAGCCAAGCACATGCTTCTGTCCCAGGTGATGCACACGTCACGGCGTCCCCGCCGCCAGCATGGTGGCTGCAGCTGGCAGGAGCCTTTGGGAAGGCCATTGAGGGTGATGGTGAGCTTCAGGCTGGAGCCGCGGTCTGGGGGTGGAAGCTGTTTCCCTCCCAACCAGAGAGGGCCGGGGAGAGCTCAGGCCTCCAGGAGAGCAGATGTGGCTGAAAGGAGTTGATTACCCACATGGCTTAGACCTGTGGCTGGTGGGGAGAACCCCTCACTGCTTTCCCCTGCAGGGTCTTCAGCCAGTGTGTGGCTCTGCACTATTTGGTGCAAAGGTTTGCTTGTGTTTGTATGCCTGTGTGTGCACGTGCGTTTGTTTCAGGAGTGACAACTGATGTTTAGGTTACTCTGGAAGAAAACCAGCCTCACAGAGGCAGCAACACTAATTCTGCTAGCTCCCGCCTCTTTAGGGCTCCCTCTTGCTTGAATACCCCACTCCCCATCATCTCACAACACCAGACATGTATTGTGATCCCTCCCCTGGGCCTTGCCTGGGCTTGGCCATGTCTTGTGTGTCACCATAGAAGACACCTTCTATGACTTCCCTTTCTGGAGCCAGAACTTTCTTCAGAAGACTTCCCTTCCATGGTTGGCCTAAACACTGCCTTGGTCGTTTCATAAATCTTAGCAAAATGCCCTCTCTTACCTCGGCAACTCTCCCTGCCCCAACCAAGTCATGGCCAGGACATGGTTGGAGCTGTCTGGAGCTGTTGGCAGCTGTTTGGAGTGGCTCCTACTTTCTTGGAGCCCTGAGCCACAGGGCTAGGTGGCAGGTGTCTGGGGTGGATGTAGTGAGGAAAGAGATTCCTTTGCTTCCTTGTGTATGTGGTGAGAGGGTCCACAGCTCTCTGCCAAGGTCCTCTCTGGGTGAGAACAGGGTCTTGGGGAGTCCCTTGATTCATGGGTGAGAGCTGGATCAAGTGTCACAGGTAAGTGAGTAGCTGCAAAACCCAGATGCATGGTGGGTGGGTGAGGTCATCTAGCCCCTAGCCACAGCTGCAGTGTTTGGGAGCAATTTTTTTAATGACTCAAACTCATTCCTTGTGAAAAATGGCAATTGGAACACATCATATTTGAGAGGAGAGCAAATGTGCAAAAATAAGATAAGGACCTGAACTGGAAGCAGAGAGAATTCTTTTCTTTTTTCCCCCTTCCAGAATTACCAGTATAAACAATCCCATTTTACATTACAAGCCAGCCTCGACACTGAGCAACTTAATTGTATATTTGTTTTTCCAAAGCGATGTTCATGACTGGTAGAACTGCAGAAGTTAATTGGGGAGGGAGAATCAAACAGCACCTGTGTCAAGCCAAATGAACATCAGCTACAAGTGCCTGCCCACACCTGGACCAGCTGCACTGCCAGCACTTAGCCCAGGGCTCGGTCATTCTGTGGCCAAACAGAGCACTCTCTTCCCTGGCTCCCGGCTGGGCTGGGGTCTGCCAGCTATTGCACAGGATGCAGGGTGGGTCGGCCTCTGCTCTGGTGCCAGCCCTGATACGGTGTGTCCCCTTCTTATTCTTTTGCAAAGATAATCTTTGTTATACTTGGGCCATTAAGTTTCTACATAAATATTAGAATCAGCTGGCAAATTTCAGGGAAAACTCTGCTGGGATTTAGATTAGAATGACATTGAATTTTTAGATGAGTTTTGGGAGAGCTGACATTTTAAGCTGTTGGATCTTGGCAGACATTAGGCTGATGGAGTTCTTCATTTGTTCAGCTCTTTGCTTTGCCTTTCAATCAAATTATCATTTCTATACACAGAGGTCCTGCCTGTGTTTATTTGGAATTATTTTTATATGATTTATTTTCTGTGCTATCATGACTGGAATCTTCTATTTTATTGCTTATTCTCATTGGTTATTGCTAATCAATGGAAATGTTTTTAATTTTTGCATATTCATCTGCTAATCAACCATTTATACTAAGTAGTCCTACCGTTAGTTCTACCATATTTAACCATTTATTCTAATTAGTTCTAATGGTTCTAATAAATTTCCTGAATTTTCTAAGTAAGCAATTATAATGTCTCTGACTTCTTTGTCTTGTTTTATTTTAGCTGATTTAGTGTGGTTGTCATGACTTCTGTGTTAAAGAAAAAGTTTTTAATGACTCATTATTAAGTGTTCCTTGTAGATGTTCTTTATCATTTAAGAAATGCCATCTATTTCTTACTCACTGAAATTGCCTATTTTTAAACCATGAATAATAGGTGGTAAACTTGATTTAAGCCCTTTTAGTATCTATTGATACAACCTAAATATTTTTCTGTGTTAAAGCATGAGTAACGTATTCCATTTTCCTGTGGCTTGTTTTAATTACTATTTATCATCTGAGACATGCATATCAATATTTCCAAAATAGGGATTTACCTTAAAATCGATAGTCTGTTATAGGTTTGGAAAAGATGTTTTTTTCAAATGGAAAGTCTTTTCTGCTTAGTGTTGCATTAAATATCCATGTGTTATCATCAATAGCATTTCAGATAAACAAAATGCACTAATAGGTTTTCTAATGTTTAAATATTTAGCAGTTCTAGCATCAACTCAATGTATGTTATATAAGATCTCTGTATTTATTTCATAAGAATGGGCTGTCATTTTTGCCTTCTTTACTGTCTTTGATTTTAGTATTAAGGGGTTACGCTTGCTTTATAAAGTAGCTGTGGGACATTCCTTATAGTTTCTTCTCTGGGAGGGCTTTTTAAAAAAGTTGGTTTTATTGAAATGTAATTGCCATTCAATAAGCTCCATGTATTTAATGCATACGTTTGTTAACTTTTGACGCAGGTATGCACCTGGGAAGCCGTCACCACGGCAGGGTAATGAACATACAGGCCAACACAGAAAATTCTGCCTCTTTCTTGGATTCCCATTCCCTCCTCCAAATTTTCCCAAAATAGTCCCAGGCAACTACTGCTGTGCTTTCTATTACTGAAGCTTAATTGGCGTTTTTGTAAATTTATTTAAATGAATCATAGATTATATACTCACTTTTGTCTGGCTTCTTTCAGTTGGTGTAATTATTTTGAGCTTCCTCTATATTTTTGCCTGTGTCAAAAGTCCTTTCCTTTAAAGAAAAAAAATGCTTTTTTTTTTTTTTTTTTTGAGACAAAGTTTCTCTCTGTCATCCAGGCTGGAGTCCTGTGGCGCTGTCTTGGCTCATTGCAACCTCTGCTTCCTGAACTCAAGCGATTCTCCTGCCTCAGCCTCCCGAGTAGCTGGGGCTACAGCCATGCACCACCACGCCTGGCTAATTTTTTAAAATTTTTTGGTATTTTTAATGGAGATGTGGTTTCACCATGTTGGCCAGGCTAGTCTCAAACTCCTGACCTCAGGTGATCCGCCCACCTCAGCCTCCCAAACTGCTGGGATTACAGGTGTGAGCCACCGCGCCCAGCCCTGCTTTCTATTTTGAAACACAGGCTCACAAGGAGTTGCAAATAAATGTTCTGGAGTACCCATTTATCTTTCACCCTGATTCTTTCGATGGTAACATCTTGAACGATTATAGTACAATGCCAAAACCAGGAAATGAGCAATCCACAGAGCTTATTCAGATTTTACCAGTTTGACATCGTTGCCTGTGTGTGTGTGATTTTGTCACATGTGTAGATTTGCATCACCACCACTATATTCAAGAAACGTGGTTGTGTCACTGAGCAGCTCACCCTGTTACCCCCTTATACAGCCATACCTGTTACCCCCTTATACAGCCCCCTCCCTCACACTGGACAGACACTACTTTGTTTTCCTTTCAATAATTCTGTTGTTTCAAGACTGTTTTATAAATGAAATCATATAGAATGTGAACTTTTGAGATTGGCTTTTCTCCCTTAGCATAATATTACTAAGGTTTATTCAGGTCACTGTGTGTATAAATAGTTCTTTCATTTTTGTTACTGCTAAGTAGTATATACCTTGGTATGGGTGTACCTCTCAGTTTTTTAAATTATTCAGCTCTTGAAGAGCATTTGGGTTGTTTATGGGTTTTGGCTATTAAGAATAAAACTACCATTAATATACCTGTACAGGTTTTTGTGTGAACATAACTTTTTATTTCTCTGGGATAACTGCCAAAGAGTGCAGTTGCATGGCAAGTACATGTTTAGTTTTAAGAAACTGACCATTTTCCAAGGTTTGGTCTACATTTGGCATTCTCACCATCGTTGTATGAGTTTGTTTTCCTGCATCTTCACCAGCATTTGGTGCTATCATTTTCTTTTTTAAACCTTTGTGATAGATGTGAAGAGATAGCGCATTGTTTCATTTCTCTAATGGCTAGTGAGTTGAACATCTTTTCATGTGCTTATTTGCAATTTGTATATCCTTTCTGGTTAACTGTTTCTGTATGTCTTTGCCATTTTCTCATTGGATTATTTGCATTTTTTACCGTTAAGTTTTGAAAGTGTATTATGTCCTCTCTATATAAGTCCTTTTTAGGATATGTGGTTTTTTTCCTTTTTAAAAAAATTTTATTTTTATTTTAAGTTGTGGGGTACACGTGGAGGAGGTGCAGGTTTGTTACCCAGGTAAACATCTGCCATGGTGGTTTGCTCCACCTATCAACCCATCACCTAGGTGTGGAGCCCAGCATGCAATAGCTATTTTTCCTAATGCTCTCCGTCTCCCAACCAAACCCCCTCAAAAGGCCCCAGTGTATGTTGTTCCCCTCCCTGTTTCCATGTGTTCTCATTGTTCAGCTCCCACTTATAAGTGAGAACATGTAGTGTTTGGTTTTCTGTTCCTGCATTAGTTTGCTGTTAAACACCATGGAATACTATGTAGCCATAAAAAGGAATGAGACCATGTCCTTGCAGGGATATGGATGGAGCTGGAAGGATATGTGATTTGAAAACATTGTCTTCCAGTCTGTAGCTTGTCTTTTCATTGTCTTTAAAGGGTCTTTTACAGACCAAATGTTTTTAATTTTGATGAGATTTAATTAAATTTTTTTGTGTCTCAACTTTAATAATTTCAGTTAGTTCTAAGTCCCAAAGATTTCCTCCTGTGCTTTTCTAAAGGATTTGTAGTTTTAGGTGTTACATTTAAGCATATGTTTTGTTTTTTTGTTTGTTTGTTTTTTTGTTTTTTTTGCTTGTGGATGATCAATTGCTCCAGGACCATTTGTTGAAAAGCTCTTCTTCCTTTCCTTTATTGAACTGCATTTGCACCTTTTCAAAAATTAGTTGGGTATATTTGTACCAGTCTATTTCTGGGTTTTCTATCATGTTTATTGGTCTATGTGTCTATTCGTGTGCCAATACTACATTGTCTTGATTACTGTAGCTATATAGTTAGCATTAACATTGGGTAGAGTTATCCCTCTAACTTTATTCTTCCTTTTAAAAGTACGTTTAGCTATCATAAGTCCTTTTGTTTTTCCTGTACATTTATGAATAAGCATGTATGTCTGCAAAAACTTTTCTGGGAATTGGATTGAGATTCTGTTAAACCTACTGATCTATTTGGGAAGAGTTGATGTCTGTACCATGTTGAATTTTCCAATCCATAAACATGACATGTGTCTCCATTTATTTAGGTCTTCCTTGATTTCCTTTTTAAGCATTTACAATTTTCAATATACTAATATTTTCAATTTAGTTAATTATTGCTTTTATGTATATGGTGTGGGTTGTATGTTAGTTTTTTAGTTAAATAGATAACTATTTAGGTAATATGTTTTGATGAATAAAAATTTAATTTTGATGAAGCCCAACTTATCTACTCTTTCTTTGGTTGCTCATGCATTTGTCATATCTAAGAAATTGTTCCATAATCCAAAATCCTATAGATTTATACCTATGCTTTCTTCTAATAGTTTTATAATTTTAGCTCTTGCATCTAGGTCTTGATTTCCCTTTTGAGTTATTTTTTGTATATCATTTGAGGTAGACGTCCAAATTCATTCTTTTTTTTTTTTTTGAAAATATACATATCTTTTTTTTTTTTTTTAATTTATTTATTATTATTATACTTTAAGTTGTAGGGTACATGTGCATAACGTGCAGGTTTGTTACATATGTATACTTGTGCCATGTTGGTCTGCTGCACCCATCAACTCGTCATTTACATCAGGTATAACTCCCAATGCAATCCCTCCCCCCTCCCCCCTCCCCATGATAGGCCCCGGTGTGTGATGTTCCCCTTCCTGAGTCCAAGTGATCTCATTGTTCAGTTCCCACCTATGAGTGAGAACATGCGGTGTTTGGTTTTCTGTTCTTGTGATAGTTTGCTAAGAATGATGGTTTCCAGCTGCATCCATGTCCCTACAAAGGACGCAAACTCATCCTTTTTTATGGCTGCATAGTATTCCATGGTGTATATGTGCCACATTTTCTTAATCCAATCTGTCACTGATGGACATTTGGGTTGATTCCAAGTCTTTGCTATTGTGAATAGTGCTGCAATAAACATACGTGTGCATGTGTCTTTATAGCAGCATAATTTATAATCCTTTGGGTATATACCCAGTAATGGGATGGCTGGGTCATATGGTACTTCTAGTTCTAGATCCTTGAGGAATCGCCATACTGTTTTCCATAATGG